>NC_142802.1:74684713-74832213 GCF_049724085.1 Artemia sp. Qi Xiang Cuo | reverse complement strand
GAGATTACAACAATTTGAAAACCTTGCAAATGAAAACCAAAAGTTTGAAGCTAAGTAGATAACGCTGTTGGAATCCGGACTTGCTTTATTAATGAAACACGTTGAAACGTCAGCAGTATGAAAAAACAGCAAATTGTCTGTGGTTAGAAGACAAGCAACAATGAAAATCCATATATATATATATATATATATATATATATATATATATATATATATATATATATATATATATATATATATATATATATATATATATATATATATATATATATATATATATATATATATATATATATATATATATATATATATATATATATATATATATCTTCCTTTTTCCGCATATCATGAGAAGTAAGGACCAGCAGCTTGTCTAACTCCCCAGATACCTCCTTCTATCAGCTAGTGGTAACCCATCTGACCTAACACAAATAATCAACTTTTGTTGCCTCTCTTTGAAGCCCCGCCTTAAAATACAATTCTCTCCCCACTGCTCCTTAGCCTTTGCATAGGACTCCAATGATCGGGTCTCATTCACTCGCGCATGCCAAACCTGGATCTCATGGTCCCTTAACCTCTCCCTGACCCAACTTGCAACTACTCCTTCTTTTAATCCAATCCCTAGCCAGCCATTCCATAGCTCTGAAAATCCACAATCATCCAATATCTTCTTTATTTGAGATGGCCACGTATCACACTTTGGGATCCTCAGAGCTCCTAAATATGCTGCTTTTGTTATCCTTACTCTGGGCATACTCAGGATTTTTTCCCATAGTATTATCATCCCTTCTAGCCTATCACTTCTGAAAGAAAATAAACCTAGATCTCCTCTCGATACTAAACTATTCGTTGAAAAATGTAGACCTAAAACTCTCTTAAAATACTGAAGCTGAATCTTCTCCATCGTCTCACCAGCTATGAATCCCAAAACTTCAGATCCATAATGCATAGCCGATTTAATCTTTACCTGAAATATCTGCTTATGCATCTTCAGGTTCTGTATGTTTGCCAGTTGGCTAGCAGTCACAACATAGGCGCAGGACTTTCCTTTAGCAAGACTTTGCTTCAGCTGCTTTTCAAACTTACCATTTGACTAATACTTACATCCGAAATACATAAACTCATCCCTACATTCTAAATCTATACCCTCCCATTTTACTCTATCCCGACTTGTATTCTTACCCCCCTTTCTAAAAACCATAACTACCAGCTTCTTTACATTCAGGCTTAGTAGTTTCCTATCTATATAATCCTTAGTTCTATCCAACAAGAACTGTAAATCCTCTCTAGACTTCGCCACTAGTGCCAGGTCATCTGCGAACACCAGTATGCATAGTTCACAGACATTTAATGACACCTTTGGGGCTCCTTGATTCCTAAGAAAATCCGGCAAATAATTAATAAACAATGAAATTAGCCGCGGAGACAGGGGGAAACCTTGTTTAACCCCCTTTCTAGAACAAATTACATCTGAAAATTTTCCTGCAACCCTAATAACAAATTTTGTGGCTTCATACATACTTTCTAAAATCTGTACAAGTGGGTATGATAGCCCAATATTTATTCATTGTTTCATTAACAGTTACCTCTTTACATTATCAAATGCCCCTTTTAAATCCAAAAACCTGCATACAATTTACCTCCCTTCTTATTTATAAACTTATCAACTAAACACTTTAATGTAAAAATCTGATCAATCGTACTAAGTCCTTCTCTGAATCCTGACTGTTCCGCGGCAAGCCTTTCAGTTTTCTGGAGCCAACTTCTAAGTCTGTTATCTAATACCTTCGCCATTAGCTTCCCTAGTGTGTTACCTAAATGTATACATCTATAATTTCATTGTAGTTTCCTATTCTCTTTCTTAAAAATCGGCACTCCTACTGCCAGGTTCCACTCACGCGGCCAAATTCCAGATCGGAGAACTGCTGTAAATACCAAAAGATGACATACAATGTTACGCTTCTACTATATTTCCATAGAACTGCTGGAATACCATCAGGGCCAGGTGCTGAGCATCCCTTCATCTCTTTTAAACTTTTCCATGCTTCTTCTATGCCCCCAGGGCATAAATTACAACCCTTACCCTAAGGTCTGTTAGGATGGTTGTCATCCTCTAAGACCGAATTTCCAAAACTTAAAACTACGTTAAACAACATGGCTATCTCAAAATTTTGATCGGATGTGCTTGGGGAGATGGTGGGCATGAGAGGGGCGACAGTGGCTCTCCAATCATTTTCAACTATTAAAAATGGCCCTAACCCTTTCATTTTCCATTCAAATGAGCCCTTTTGAAATTTCTACGACAAAACTTTCAATAAAAATCTTATATGCCCCCAGGGTATAACTTACAGCCCTTGCCCTGAGTGCTGGGGGGCATGTCATTCTTAAAGACCTAATTTCCAGAACTTTCTACTATGTTGAACAAAATGGCTTTCTAAAAATTTTGATTGGATGTGTTTGGAGGAATGGTAGGCGTAAGTGGGCGGTTAGTTATCCTCCAATCATTTTCTACTATTACAGAGGGCACTAGCCCTCTAAATTTTGAATTGAATGGGCCCCTTTTGAGGTTTTACGACAATTCTATCTATAAAAACCTTATATGCCCAAAGGGCAGAACTTACAACCTTTGCCTTGGGGGCTCTTGGGGGTTTGTCATCCTTAGATACATAATTTCCAGAACTTTCAACTACGTTGAACAAAATGGCTATCTCTAAACTTTGCTTGAATGTTTTTGGGGAAATGGTGGGCGTAAGAGGGGGGTTAATTACTCTCCATTCACTTTCAACTATTAAACAGGACAATTTCAATTTCCAATCAAATGAGCCCTTTTTGAAATTTCTATAACAACTTTCTATATAAACTTTATATGCCCCCAGGGCATAACTTACAACCCTTGCAATGAGGGCTCTGAGGGGTTTATCATCCTAAAAGACCTAATTTCAAGAACTTTCAACTACGTTGAACAAATGGATATCTCAAACTTTTGATTGGACGTGTTTGGGAAAATGGTGGGCGTGAGAGGGGCGTTAGTCGCTCTCCAATCCCTTTCGACTATTAAAAAAAAGGCACTAGCTCTTTCAATTTCCAGTTGAATCAGCCCTTTTGAAGTTTCTACGCTTTCAATAAAAACCTTATGCACCCCCAGGGCATAACTTACAACTCTTGAACAGAGGGCTGTTGGGGGGGGGGAGGGGGTGTCATCCTTAAAGACCTAATTTCCAAAAGTTAAAAAAATTAAAAAAATCAAAAATTTCCAAAAATTAAAAAGGATTTTATCCCTATTTTGAACTTTTATTTTATCGGAAAATGGTGGGCGTGAGAGGCACGTTAGTCGCTATCCAATCACTTTCAACTATTAAAAAGGCACAAGCCCTTTCAATTTCCAATTGAATTAGCCCTTTTGATGTTTCTACGATAACGCTCTCGATAAAAACTTTATATTCGCCAGGGCATAACTTACAACCCTTGCCCTGAGGGCTGTAGGGGGAGGGATTGTCATCCTTAAAGACCTAATTTCCAAAACTTTCGACTACATCGAACAAAATGGCTATCTCAAAATTTTGATTGGATGTGTTTTAGGAAAAGGTGGGCGTGAGAGGGGGTTAGTTGGCCTCAAATCACTTTTTAATGTTACAATTGGCACTAGCCCTTTTAATATCAAATCGAATGAGCCTTTTTTAAAGTTTCTACAACAAATAGTTTATAGGGAATCATATATGCCTCCAGGACATAATTTATAGTCCTTGCCCAGAGATATGTTGGGGAGTCATATATGTGTTAGGGGGAATCATGGGCGTGTGGGGGAGGGGGGCTAGTTGCCCTCCAATCACTTTAAACTATTAAAAAGGGCACTAGCCCTTTGAATTTCCAATCGAATGAGCTTTTTTTGAAGTTTTTACCTTATAAGCCCCCAGGGCATAACTTAAAAGCCTTGCCCTGAAGGCTGTGGGGGATTGTCCTCCTCAAAAACATATTTTATATCTGGAAATCAACTACGCTGAACAAAATGGTTATCTCAAAATTTTGATTGGATCTGTTTAGGAAAATAATTGGCGAAAGGGGGGGCTAGTGGCCCTCCAATCACTTTCGACTGTTAAAAAGGGCACTAGCCCTTTGAATTTATAATCGAATGAGCCTTTTTTGAAGTTTCTACGACAACACCTTCTTTAAAAACATTATATGCCCCCAGGGCATAACTTAAAACCCTTGCCCTGAGGGTTGTGGGGGATTTTCCT
Source organism: Artemia sp. Qi Xiang Cuo (assembly GCF_049724085.1). NCBI lineage: Eukaryota > Metazoa > Arthropoda > Branchiopoda > Anostraca > Artemiidae > Artemia > Artemia sp. Qi Xiang Cuo. The sequence goes on along the minus strand of NC_142802.1, from coordinate 74,827,978 downwards.
CCTCAAAAACATATATTATATCTGGAAATCAACTACGCTGAACAAAATGGTTATCTCAAAATTTTGATTGGATGAGTTTGGGGAAATGATGGGCGTGGGGGGGGGGGCTAGTTGCCCCCCAATCACTTTCGACTATTAAAAAGGGCAGTAGCCACTCTAATTTCCAATCGAATGAGTCCTTTTCAAAGTTTCTACGACAAATCCTTTGATACGAAGTGCCTGACTGAAGAAGTAGAAGAAAAAAAAACATTTTGCCCACATCGTTCTTTACTTAGGCAGCACTAGCTTGCTGTCTATGATTTTTTTTATTGAACCTTTAACTTTTGGCTCGGCTTGTCTTTTGTCATTATAAAAGACATATCGCCAAACCTTTGTTTCTTTCAATTGTTCAGGTGATAGGACAAAAACGTCTTTTTCTTCCAACGATTTATCTAATCCAGGTTTTTGATTTTACATGGTAAGAAAGGCATTGACGACCACCTGTGTTTCTTTTAGTTGTTCAGGTGGTGGGACAAAAACTTCTTCTTTTGCCTTGGCTTGTCTTCTGTCATTATGAAACATATATCCCCTAATCTTTTTTTCTTTTAATTGTTGAGGTGGTGGGACAAAAAAATCTTTTTCTTTCAACGATTTATCTAGTCCAGGTTTTTGATTTCACAAGGTATGGAAGGCATTGACGATCACCTTTGTTTCTTTTAATTGTTCAGGTGTTGGGACAAAACATTTCTTCTTCTGCCCTCGCTTGGGTTTTGTCATTCTGAAAGACATATCGCCGAACCTTTTTTTAATTGTTTTTTTGAATTGTCGTAATTGTCGCAAACGCAAGTTTTCTAATTTATATTTCTTTGTTCTTCATTTTCGTTTATCGTTACTTCGGAAATTTTATTCAATACCCTTTATCTAAGCTGCTCAGATTGGTCTTGTCACATTTAATGGTCTAGATTGTTCATTTATCCTTTAGGCATTAAGAAACTGCTTAAAACGCCTTTTATATACCCATTACACTGGGTGTTTTATGCTTAACTATGTTGCTTGTGCACCAAAGATACCAAAAATGATACAATCACTCCTAGGGGGGGGGAATGATATAACTTATTCTCTTGAAATGTGCTCTTAAATATGACGTCACTAATCTGAATTTAATTGCAAAATTACAGCTCTAAACAAATTATTTGAAACTCCTGATCTATGTAGATCGTTTTTGCACACCAAAATATTCCAGGATGCCAATTTTCCAAAATATTTTTGACACTTTCGGAATCTCGCTGTCGCTATTAACACTCGCTGCCGCTTATCTTCTTACCGAATATTTCTTTGTTCTCACTATGGGATTTCTTTTAACCTCATATTTCTTTTTTCTTCACTTTCATTTTTATTTTGTTCTGCCCCTCGTAGCCACATGTCTTGTAACTGTATATTTCTTTGTTCTTCACTTATGTGAATGTAGATTTTTACTACATTTATTGTAGTTAATACAATCAATGGGATTTTTGTTGTTGCATTTGATTTGCAATTTTTTTTTTACATTAGTTTGCATTTTTGTAGTAGAGACGTATAATATTGCGTCTAAATATATGTTCGATAATCGAGAACAGTGATGATAGAGAAATACCCACTGCAAAGGGGTTTTCGAAAATATCCATCTTACGAGCAATCTTTGTGAAATCAGCAAACCAGTTTTAAAACTCAGTTTTAAGTTATGTTAATCCACTTTTCATTTTAGTATTTCATTATTTCAATTTTTTCCAATTTTCGTTATACCTCTCTCTGATGTTTTTGCCTTGCACTCTATCATCTAACCCCTCTCCCTAAATACTTAAAGGAGGAACGTAAACCGTGGTCACAGAATTTTCGTCACATTTTTATATGTCACTAGCAGTAAAAGGAAGTTTTTCTAGAATTTACTTCGGGTTCGGGAAGAACTGTTCAATGTTGACCGTGTTAAAGTTTGTTGCTAGACCCAAGCTTGTGAGTTCAGGCTTGCGGAGTCCCAGTTGTGGATTTTGGGCTCAAAAACCTACCAGCCAGTTTATCCCTGCCTCCTTGGCATTGCTCCAGTTCCAAGGGATTGTCTTGTTGTTTGGTATTAATCAAAAAAAACTTTTAGGCAAAATAAGTTTTTCAAAAAAAAGTAAAGAACTCCATTAAACCAAAAATGAAGAAAAATAGAATCAAATAATCTACCAAGCATACAACTACCAGAAATCAGTATCAATAAATAAATGAAACCCAAAAAAAAAATTTGGTAGATTATTTAATTCTATTTTTGTTCATTTTTGGTTTAATGGAGTTATTTACATTTCTTTGAAAAACTTATTTCGTGCAAAAAGTTTTTTTGATTAATTTTTTTTCGTTTTAAATTGACATAGTTTTTTTCAGGGAGAAGTACTGAGCCTCTTCAGAAGTTAAAGAACCATCCCTTCCACAAAAACCTTTAATACTCCATGGACATAACTTACAACCCTTTCCCCTAGGCTCTGGGGTTTGTTTTTTACACCAAAAGCCTTGTTATTTGATATTTAGACTATTTTGAATAGAACGGGTTTCTTAAAGCTTATTTCAGATTCATTTCGACACAAGATAATGTTCCTATAGGGGTGAGAGAAGGACTGCCCTCTGATTACTTTGGATTGTAAAAAGAGCACCATGTCACCTGATTGACAATCCAACGAGCCATCTTTGAAGTTTATATGGCTAAACTTCCTATAAAAAGGCCACAACTTACAACCTTTGTCCTGAGGGCTGGGAGGGGGGGGGATTTGTTATCCTAAAAGAGATAATTTTCAGACCTTTATGATAGGCTGAAAGAAATGGCTATCTCAAAATTTTTATTGGAAGTGTTTGGGGAAATGAAAGGCCTGGTGGGAGACAATTGTCCTCTGATCACTTTCGACTAATAAGAAAGGCACTAACCCTTTCAATTTCCAATCGAATGAGCCCTTTTGAAGTTCCTACGACGAAACTTTCTATAAAAACGTTATATGCCCCAAGGGCCTAACTTACGACCTTTGGCATGGGGGGGCTGTCATCCTCAAGGCATAATTTCCAGTTTTTTCAACTACGTTGAACAAAATGGCCATATCAAAATGTTGATCGTAAATATTTGGGGAAATGGTGGGCGTTGGGGGGGGGGATCTCCCTCTGATTACTTGGAATATTAAAAAGGGCAATAGCCCTCTCAATTCCCAATGGAGAGAGCCTTTTTAGAAGTATTTACGACAACACTTTCTATATGACATTATCTGCCCCCTTGGCATAACTTACAACCTTAGCCCTGAGGGCTGTTAGGGGTTGTAATACTCAAACACATAATTTCTGGACCCTTCAACTACATTCATCAAAATTGTGATATCATCATTTGGGGAAATGATGCACGTTGGGGGGGATTCTCCCTCTGATTACTTTCGGCTATTAAAAAGGGCAATAGCCCTCTCAATTTCCAATCGAGAGAGCCTCTTTTGAAGTTTTTATGACAATACTTACTATATGACATTATATGCCCCCAAGCCATAACTTACAACCTTAGCCCCGAGGGCTGTTGGGGGTTGTCATGCTCAAACACATAATTTCTTGACCCTTTAACTACCTTCAGCAAAATTGCGATATCAAAATGTGTATCGGAAGTGTCCGGGGAAATGATGGGTATTGGGGGGGGGGCATTCGCCCTTCGATCAATTTTGACTATTAATAAGTGCACTATCACTCTCAATTCCCAATTGAAGGAGTCCTTTTTGAAGTTTATACGACAACACTGGCAAAGACCTAACTACCAGAACTTTTAACTACATTGAACAAAATGTCTATCTCAAAACTTTGATTGGATGTGTTTTGGGAAACGGTAGGCTTGAGAGGAGAGTTAGTTGCCCTCCAATCACTTTCGACTATTAAATAGTGCACTAACGCTTTCGATTTCCAATCGAATGAGCCCCTTTTGAAGTTTCTATGATAACGCTTTCTATAAAACCTTATATGCCCTCAGGGCATAACTTACAACCCTTGTGCTTAAGGATTTGGGGAGGTGTGTCATTCTAAAAGACATAATTTCTGGATTTTTCAACTACGTTGAACAAAATGGCTATCTCAAAATTTTTATTGGATGTTTTTAGGCAAATGGTGGGCGTGGGTGGGGTGTTTGTTTTCCTCCAATCATTTTTGACTATTAAAAAGGGCACTATCCCTTCAAAGTTTCTATTACAACGCACTATAAAAAACTTTATATGTCCCCAGGGCATAACTTACGACCCTTACCCTGAGGGGTGTGGGGGGACGGCGGGGGGGGGGAGTTGACCATCCTCAAAGACATAATATCCAGAACTTTCAACTATGTTGAAAAAATAGCTATCTCAAAATTTTGATAGGATGTGATTGGGGAACTGGTGGGCGTGAGGGGAAGGTTAGTTGCGCTCTAATCAGTTTCGACTAGCCTATTAATATGGGCACTAGCCCTTTCAACTTCCAGTTAAATGAATCTTTTTTGAATTTTATACGACAACACGTTCTACAAAAACCTTATAAGCCCCAAGGGCATAACTCATAACCCTTGCCCTGAGGGCTGTGGGGGGTTTTCATCCTCAAACACCTATTTTTAAGAACTTTCAACTAGGTTGAACAATATGGCTATCTCATAATTTTGATTAGATGTGTTTGGGGAAAGGTGGGAGTGAGAGGGGGCTTAGCTGCCCTCCAATCACTTTCGACAATTAAAAAAGGCACTAGCCCTTTGAATTTACAATCGAATGAGCCTTCTTTGAAGTTTCTACGACAAATCTTTCTTTAAAAATCTTATATACCCCCAGGGCATAACTTACAACCCTTGCCCTGAGGGCTGTGGGGGAGTGTCCTCCTCAAAAACATAATTTCTATTTGGAAATCAACTACGCTTAACAAAATGGCTACGTTAAAATGGCATTTTGATTTAATGTGTTTGGGGAAATGGCGGGCGTGGTAAGGGTGTTAATTGCCTTCAAACCCCTTTCGACTATTAAAAAGGGCGCTATCCACTCGAAAATCCAATCGAATGAGCCCTTTTTGAAGTTTCTACGACAACACCTTCGATACGAAGTGCCCTGGTCTAATACAAAAAAAAAAAAAAAAAGTAAATATTACATTGTGCCAACATCGTTCTTGCTTATGATTAAATAAAAAAAACAAGTTTTTTAAACTGAAAGTAAGGAGCGACATTAAAACTTAAAACGAACAGAAATTATTCCGTACATGAAAGGGGCTGTCCCCTCCTCAACGCCTCTCTCTTTATTCCGTATATGAAAGGGGCTGTCCCCTCCTCAACGCCTCGCTCTTTACGCTAAAGTTTGACTGTCTAACAATTTTTTTTTTTAAACAATAAAAAACTTTAGCGTAAAGAGCGAGGCGTTGAGGAGGCGTTGAGAAAAAATCCTTCCTGAAAATGGTTGTATACTTCCCAATAACCAATAAATAATGCTGGCAAGTCCGGCGCCCCCTTCATGGCGATTTCCCTTCCCCCATGAAAACTTCCTTCATGAACAGATCCTCCAACATAACCCCCGACCCCCCCCTCCCAACCCCCAGCCCAAAAAAAACCACCTGCAAACTTCTGTATACTTCCGAATAACCAATACTATATGTTAACATTGGGTAAAGTTCATATCTTTTAGCCCTCCCTCTGGGTACTTCAGGGGATTAAGTCATCCCAAAAGACATATTTATCATATTTTTGACCATGTTGAACAAAATGGCTATCTCAAAATTTTGATCGGGTGACTTTGGTAAAAAAATAAGCGTGGGAGGGGGCCTAGTTGCCCTCCATTTTTTTTGGTCAATTAAAAAGGGCACTATAAATTTTAATTCCCGTTCCAATTAGTCCTCCCACGATATTATAGGACCACTGGGTTTATACTATAACCCCGGGGGAAAAAAAAAAACAAAAAAAAAAAACAAAAAAACAAAAAAATAAAAACGCAACCGTTATATTTATTATGGCAAAAAATTCAAAAATACAAAATTTTTTTGATAGGAGCATGAAACCTCTACAGTAAGGTTATCTGATACGCTGAATATGATGGTGTGATTTTCATTAAGGTTCTATAACTTTTTAGGGGGTCTTTCCCCCTTTTTTGAAAATCAGCCAAATTTTCTCAGGCGCGTAACTTTTGATGGGTAGCTCTAAACTTGATGAAAGTTATATATTTGAAATCAGCATTGAAATCTGATTCTTTTGATATATCTATTGGCATCAAAAACCCGTTTTCTAGAGTTTCGGTTACCATTGAGCCGGGTCGCTCCTTACTTACAGTTCGTTACCACGAACTGTTTGATTGGCAAGTAGTCGATGCATTAAAAGTCATGTTCACTGGCAATCGTAGTTACAATTAGTTGGGTCGCAGTCGCAATTTGTCACATTCACAAGTATTTGCAGTTTGAAGTAGTCACCAATTCAAACAGTTAAAAGCAGTCACAGTTTGAAAAAGTCGCTATAGAAGTAGTACTAATTGAATAAGTAGTAGTAGTAGTAGCCCTCAAAGGTTCAATGTATTGCTGTCAGCAGTTTCTTAGATATTGTTCATATGCCCTTTTGACAACCTGTATGCATAGAGTACATTTTGATTTTGTTCAATATGCACTGCAATATCCCTTGATAGTTTCACCTTAATGTTCTTGGTCATCCCAGATATATTGTAGATAGTCCATTTTAACATCCAAGTATAGTTATAAATCCTCCTCAACAGGTCCTTAAGTTTCAACTTAATATCTTTATCCGTTAATAAAATGCCGTAATATGCCTTTACGAGAAACTTGGATGGACATAGTGTCTTTTCATTTAGTTCAACATTACCAATAACAGGTTCTGAAATTTCCAACATACCTGGGAAATTGCACATACACCCTTTTGACAATCTAGATATATATATAGTACCTTTTGATTTAGTTTTACTCCCCCTCGTTTTCCTGAAAGTTGAAACTCTACACCTTACTCTGTTCCTGAGACATTGCATCTATGCTCCTTTGACAACCTGGATGTACTTAAAACCTTTTTGAAGAAAAGAAATTACCCTCAGTTTTGTGGATGGGTCTCATATGGTGCATACTTGGATATGCCCCAGTGTGTATCATATCTTCCTGTCCCACTACATAACAGATAACACCCATCAACAAAATCAAGCGTTAGTTTTTTTCCTCCTAATCAACGAGCAGTGAGAGAAATTCTTGGCTCTACTTATAGAAACTCGGCAACAGAAAACAATAGAAAGTTTTATCCCCATACCAAAGACCTTACCATACATGAGAGCTGGCATAAGATAACAAGTAAACTTAAAGACACGCCATTGGAGAAAAAAAGGATAAGTCACTTCTGTCATAATCCCCCAATGTGCAAATATTTAGCCGAAATAATATATTTCCCATGTGTTTTTCCATTCCCTGAATCAATTTACAGGCATCAAGTTGAAACAAGAGTGACACATGACAAAATGACCACATAGATGACCAGTTAATTTGGCTTTCATTTTGTACCCCAAGCACTAAATTTTACTGAACTAAAAAAGAACAAACAAAGAAAATCAAAAGAGAAATACATTTTTATGGGGATGTTTCCCAATTTTTGAGATAGGTTTGCTCAAAAACACAAATTGTTACATACCAAAATAATTGGTCTGGACTAGATAGTTGAACATCAAACTAACTATGCTAGATGACGCTTACGGATTTTTTCGAGAATGCTATATGGCAGAATGTTAGATGGCACCCCCTTTCAGCGAGAATCTCGCGGGTCGCACCAATACGCTGAAATTGCTTTTTTAAATAGACTCTTTACGCTTGGTATTTTAAATTTAGCTGTGCTCCTTTTGTAATGTTGCATGCGCAATAGATATTCAAAACAATACGATCACTCCCTGGGTGGCGGTGGGAATTACGTAATTTATCCACTTAATTTCTGCTTATAAATATGATGTCAGTCAAGGGATTGTCTTCCAAAATCAAGGCTTTTAACAAATTTTCTGAAACTCTTGACATATACAGGTCGTTTTAAAGCCAGACAGTCCCAGGATGCTAATTCCCCCCCCCCTCCCCAAAAAAAAAAATGTAGTCTCTTTCAAGAAAAATACATATGTAAATAAATTTAAAATAATTGGCCCTTAAAAGAGATAAGATAACGCTATTAGACAATTTACTTTTATGAAAAACAATTCATCTGTTTTTTATTTTTAAAAGAACTGGACGCTATTATCCGTTGATGAATATTTTGGAGCAGTAACATCCTTTGTGGGGCAGATATGGCACGTCATATATACTCCACGTTATGATTATTCCTACAGTTCCTAATAGATTAAAGATATTCTTTCAATTTTAATCGTTTTTTTTTTAGGTTTATACGATATCAGCTGATATGATCATATTTCTGATGAATATCCCGAAGCTTTTGAAACAAGGAGAACAACAATGGCATATTTAAACAAAGTTGAACAGAACTTTTATAAATTGAAAAAAAGACTTGAATGACTCTATCATACCATTATTTAAATATATTATATAAAGCTGCATAGAAAAAGTATTAAAAACATCCACATAGAAAACTAACATAATTTTTTATTTCATTTTTAAATAAATAACTAGTTTTCTTCTAAATAATATGCTTAACGATAAAAGTCATTAATAAAGAGGATGAGTACTTAGGTTTTTTCCTTATATTTTCAGTGCATTAGCTCTTCTTTAAGCTCTTCTTCTTAGAATTGATTCTTTTTATTTTAATGGATAAATTCCTTGGAACTTACGAGAAAAAATTATGGTAAAACAGAATTTTTATATATATAAAATGAGAAGACTTGAGTGACTATATTGTACTAAATATTTTTTGTATTCTTTCACAAGTCGATAAAAAATGGATTTTAGCCAAACAATACCATGAAGAGAGAAGAAAAGCTATGATACTTTCTCGATTGCATCTTCAAATTTCTGTCTGCTTTTGTTTCTCAAGTATTAACTTGACTATAGGGTCTTTAAGAAAATCAATATATAGATTTAATGTTAATTATTTGTATGTGTTTATTTTACTTGATTAGCTGAAACGATCGTCCCTTTATTTGCATTTTATTTGACACGTTTCACTGAACTTTGAAGGAAAAAAACATGAGTCAAATTTCAATGGCACTTTTACACGGATTTGAACAGATCTTAAGTCTAATTTTGAAAATTGAGCTGCTGTATTATTCAAAAATGCCTTACTATTCATTCGCTCAGAAATGCAGTTTAAAAATAACCATAAAAGAACTATAGTAAATAAAACAAATAACAGAAAGCCTTATGTTTCCAGTTTTTTTCCAGGTCTAAGAACGGTAATTTAAACAAAATTTGAAAAAATTATTTGAAATTTTTCAAAGTTTTTCTTTGGCTTCTACCGCAAGCAAACCCTGTTTCACGTGATTAATCTTTATGTTTTTGATCTAGTTGCACAAATTAAAAATAGGGGTTAGAAAACTAACGGGTAAGGCTTTTGTGAACATGTCTTACAGAACTGTCTTATCCGACTTTTTGGGATTGGGTGATTTTATTAGCTTTTTTTTACTATTGTTGTTCCGCTTCTATACCATTTTGTATGAGTGGCTTATAAATAAAAAAACTAAACCATAGTACAGGTAGCCTACATTCAAAATGAGATTTTACTAATAAAAAAGATTTAGCTAGGGCTAATTTGAGCCAATAAGAATTTTCCGTAGAATTTTTAGCCAACGAGAAAAGCCATGAGAAATCTAATTGGCTTCAGAATTTATTGGAAATGGGCTTTAAACAAACAAGAACAGTAAACTAAGAAACATAAGATTTTGATATTTTATTACGGTCCATATATGAGTTGAAAAGAATTAGTGCTAAAACTGTAGAGCTTTATCGATCTGAATTAAAAAAAAATAAACAAAAAAGAACAAGCATTAACAACAAGCGGAGTTTACTGACACTGATTCTAATTAGGAATTCCTGAGCGTGATGGACGGCACCCATTTTAGTATCAGGTAAATGCCTGTCCTTTATCAACGAAGAAACGTGTTCATAAAGAAAAAAAAATTGTTCAGTCCTTAGCCTAGAAGGACATTGGGAGTAGCGGTCGGTACCGTGTATTTTTTTGCCAACAAAATAAACGGAAAAAAACGGAAATGAAAACACGGAACAGAAACAAAACTAGCGAAAAAAAAACGGAAAGCTGTTCCCTTTTTTCCGTTTTTTTACCTAAAAACAGACACGACCTATTATTAATTAAAAAACGTCCGTTTTAACAGATATTTAGGTTTTTTTTCAGTTTCTTTTGATTTAAGAGAGTAACGTGAATATTTATTAATATAGATTAATAAAAAAGACCAAATATACAAAAAGACCAAATATATGAAAAGACCAGATAGATTAGAATTTATCACTTAAAAACAATCAGAGTTCAAGTGACTTTGTAGTCATTCGTGAGCACTGCTTTCGCGTAAAGTACCCAGTAATAGTAAATGCACTCTCACTGGGTACTGAAATTGCTTGGACTGATAGATTAATACATGAAGTTTCACTTAACTCCGGGTAAGTGTAAAAGTAATCAGACCAAAATTCTAGTGGAACAGAATTATTTTGTCCTGATCTTCGTCTCTCGCTCAAAAACACAGGAACTCTCTCCTCATATGCCCTGATAATATTTGCTGCCACGCGGTCAATGCTCATAGTGTTGGCATTTTGCCTCGTAGACTTCATCCGTAACGCAGTCGTGTCAAGAAACTTAGAAAACAAGCTGTGTTCTTGATCAAGAGTCTCTGGTGACCCTTTTCGGTTAGTCCCTGCCTTAGCAGGAGCGATGTCAAAAGGGAAAGATTTGGAGTTCAATTGGATTGGATCGAGTTCTTCCGTGCTTCTCTGCTCGGAGATGAATTGCTGGAGAAGCGAGGAGATGGACTGACGAGTTGACTCTCTGTCTACACGTGTCATTTTTTCATAAATTGCAGGGTCCAAAAAGCCAGGTCTTGTGAAGAGCATCATATCAAACTTAGGACTGTCTGAAAATTATCTCCTGAGCTGAACAACTAGAAGTTCCTTCAGCCCATTGATTGACTCAGCCATAATACTAGTATCTGGAGTCTGACAAAACAACAGTAATCCCTTAATCATCAGCAGGACTTTGCTTGCCGATACATAATTGTATCCACTAGCTATCACTGTTGCCTGTTTGAACGGGCGAAGAACCTCAATGACAGCTTCCATGATGGACCACTCATTGCTGTGAAGTTCGAGCTCTCTTATCTTAGCGTCACATAGGTTTTGGTTGAAGAAGTCGCGCAGTGGCTCTTTTCGGGCACAATACATTTCTATCATGGTAAGTGTGCTATTCCATTGAACATTCATGTCTTTTGTGATGGATGGACTAATATTATATGTCTTGCAGATAGCTTCAAAAGGATCGTGGGATTTGGAAGATACTTTCAGGATTCTAACCAGCTTTCGTATTTTTACCAGTGCTGGTCCCAGCGTCAATACTTCACTAGAGACGCCTCTTTGTCTAAGTATTGAGCTCTCACTATCGCTGTCAAGGTCTGGATCATTTAATTCTGAGCTACTATCATCATCATTGCTGCAGTCGGTATACCCAGTTTCTTTAATGTCATCATCTCCTACAGTCACGTCAGGAAAGTCATCTTGTTCAGCAGTATCAACGTTGTCATCAGATTCTGAACAGGATCCTGAATCATTTAGGTGGGGAACACTCGCTAAATCTGCCTGGTTTCTGCATTCCCAAAGCTTAAGGGCATTAGTCACCACATTATGCAGGTTGTGTGCAAAGCATCAGCTTCGCATAATTTCACCGTCTCTGAGAGCCTTTACTATATTAGCTCCCGAATCATTAATTATAAAGTAGACTTTCCGTAGAATTCTGAACTTCTGGAGGCTACTACTGATTGCACAAAGAATTTTGGCGCTAGTGTGAGCAACTTTTAGTCTCTTAAACTCAAGGGTTCTATGCACCAAAGTTAGCTTGCCATCAGTGCTTTTCATCATATAATGAGTTGTAATACCCAGAAAGCCAGACCCCGTTCTTGAAGACCAGCAGTCTTGGGTCAAATTCACTTTCCGGACTTTCTGGAGTTCAGCTTTGAGCTGCTTGACCTTCCTTTTCTTTGCTGTAACTACATGTCTTGCAACAGTACGAGCTGATGGGCCAGTAAGACCTCCTGTAGGTTTAGATATTAGAGCCTTTACTCCTTTTTTTTTCAAATATTGAAATAGGAAGCTGGTCAATGCAAACCGTTTTTCTACACAACGTGTTCAGCTTCAGCTGCTGCTGCTATGTTGACTTCAAAAAATTTCTTATATCCCTTTTCTTTCCAGTGCCTTCAAATCGAGTTGGGCTAGTTTCACATGATGTGCTCGGCATGCTGAGCTGAGACAAGGCTGTAGAATGTGACTTCTTTGGAACAGTACTTGGCTTAGGTTGTTCAGCAATTTTGTGTTTAGCCATAAGGTGATTTTTAAACGATGTTGCAGACAACTTTGTTGACTTCACATCTTTTTTGCAGTAAATGCAGGTAATTACAGCTGCTCCTTTATTCCTGGTCCCATGTTGCTCCCAGAACTTGACTTTCTTTGATGGAGGGCCCTCTCCAAGTTCTGAGTCAGAACTTGATGAAATATTTGATGCCAGATTTCATGCCATTTATGACAGCATGTGTATCGGTACCTGCAAAGCATACCATTACTAAGTGCATGGAGCAGTGCAGGTCTAGTTACTCCTGTGATTGCAAATAAGAATATGAAAGAACAACAATTCAAGGAAAAAAGACACTTCTCTGTAGGACAGAGCATAATTTTATTCCATAAGCAAGTATCTTTTTTCTGTATTTGTGAATACTCCTCATATGGTATATTAAGGAAATAAAAGTATAATATTAATAATAGTAGGAAATGGTAAAGCGTAGGCCCAGGACTCTCTGATGTAGCTAGAAGATTTTATAATGCAGATAATAGATTGACTAATTAGACCATTGGAAATAAGCTGCTCCAAATATTTACTAAAGTATATGACATTTGCTGGGTAAAGAATATCGAGGCTATTCACATTTCCTTCCTGGGTGCTGCAAGTGAACATGCCTAAAATCAACATGTCATTTGGAAATTTTTTACCCTCATGCTGAAGGGTAGATCATCAACATCTTCAGCCTACTCCTTTGTTTAACAGTCCCTTGATTATAAATTTCAATCAACTAATTCAATTATGTTGATGTGAGAAACCAGGGGTAAAGGTGCAGATTAGTTCCTCCTGATAAAACAACTTATTTCTTTCTGTATATTATTCAGTCAATTGGGCTGTAAAGTTGCACATATGCTGTCCAGTAGAAACAGGATAAAAACAAATCTCTTACTGTGGCTGGGTTCCAACCTTTTACTTCTCGTATGCCTAGTAAGCCCTGCAGCACTCGCAGAGGCAAAATCAGCAAGATTCGTTTAGTAGCTCCTATATCTGACCATTGGATATAAAAGATATTCTGTAGTTCCGCTTCTGCTAGTGCTACAGGGCTTACTAGGGTAATGAAAATTAAATGGTTGGAACTCACCCTGTATATCCTGGTTCTGTTGGTAGGGCCTCTGTGCCCTACACTACAGGGGGAACTAATCTGGGTGAAGGTGCAGTTTAGCAACCCCTGATAAAACAACTTATTACTTACTGTATATTATTCAGTCAATTGGGCTGTAAATTTGCACAGATAGGGTTCAGTAGAAGCTGGATGTAAACAAATCACTTTTTAGTGTATATCCTGGTTCTATTTACAGGGCCTCTGCACCCTACGCTACTGGGGTAGCTAATCTGCACCTTTACCCAACCAGGTAACCATCTACTTACCATGACTAACCAAAGTTGTAAATCCAAGTAGACTGCTTTAGATTAATTTTTACTATGGTGAATGTTTTCTTCAATAGCAAATCTTTTCTTCGGAAGACGTAAAGACAGCGCTTTTCGATAGATGACAAGTATCGCTAATCCAATAAAAGTCTCTAGGCTGCGCTATGATGCTATTCGTAATCAAAACACGGAAAATGAAGAAAACGGGTTTAAAAAAAACAGAAACGGCAAAACGGCCATAAAAAAAACGAAACAGAAACAGGAACGGTACTAAAAAAACGGCTACCTTTTTTCTGTTTTTTTCGTTTTCCCCCCAAAAAAAACAGAACATAAAACGGTAGAAAAAAAACAGAAACAGAAACAGAAACGGCGCCGACCCCTAATTGAGAGTCATACCGAACCTCGTTAAAACAGCAATTCCATTAACAGACTTGACGAAAAGGGAGTTCAGGATCCTGTAAAATGGAGAGATAATGAACAAAACATTTGATACATTAAAAAGTGTTTTTGTAGTGATTAAATACGGTATTAAGAAGTCCTATTTTTTTGGCTAATCTTTACCATTCAAACAAACAGTTCAAACTACAGATTAGGATCACTTTTATCAAAAATTTTTAAAAATGGGTCAATCCCTGTCATATATATCTCTAGAAAATTATCGAATACTAAACTGAAGTTATAGAAAAATTGGAAAACAATGTTTGGCAACTGTGTACAAAGTTAAAGAAAAACTTGATTATTCCATTTATGGGCACTTATTTGAAATTATAAGGGGCAATAGCCCTTTAAGATGGTTGAATGTCACCAAACAGGTGAATATACACCATGCATGGTGGGCATTATGCCTCCAAGAATATATGCCTCCAATACATTCCCAATGGGAATACTGGTGGCATGCCCTAAGTAAAAAAAAAAAAAACACATTTAAGGGGGTAAATTCAAAACAAACATAAAAGGGAGAGGAGGAGGACTACAACCTCTTAGAAGAAACTAGAGAGGACTCTTAGAAGAAAACTAGACTAGTAGTATGGGAAGGAACACAGTGGGTATCGGAGAAGTTGGGTGGTCTCTTAGCACACCTTCTAGCAAAAACTAGAGAGGATAGAGAGTTAGTATGGGAATGACTACACTGGGTATCGGAGAAGTTGGGTGGTATTAAAAGTTTGGTTAGACTGGTAGACCCCGGGAGTGGCTTGGAAATATGTCCTATCAGTTTTTTGAGGTGGTTATACCTAGAATTTGGCGGGGAGGATCCCCTTCTGGACGTCAGAAACGATTGTTAATACCCTCACCTGATTGTACCCTTGCATAGCCAATTGTAACAACTTTACCAAGGCTTATCCTTTTAAAGCTATGTTTCCTTTTCCGGCTCTCCCGATTACCAGTTAGCACCTATTTCCTCCAAACCTTTGCCTTATAGTTCTATACTCGATTCTCACCCTCAGACGGTGTTGATATTTGTTCCCTACTTGACTCTCATATTAGGTGGTATCTGGGCAAAGCTAAGCCAATTTCCTCCATAAATCTTTCCCTTTTTGTTATTTCCTCTTTGTTGGTGGATCGGTTTATACATGCATTTCTCCCGAGACGACAGGCCAAGCCAGGATGTCTCTTCAATATGTATAGGCGCGACTTTAAATTACTTACTTTGCGGATTCAGTTCTTCAAAACCAAAACCTTTTGGCGATTGTTACACAGCCCATTATTCTTACGCACCAGTGCCGGAAACACGCCAGATGGCAATGGATCTTTCCAAGCTGTGCTAAGAAAAATAGGTAACGTAAAAATTCGGATGAGAAAATCTATTTGGATACCAAGAGCGATTCAACAGCGGTCATTTATATTAGTATGAGGCGGGGGGGGGGGAGTGTCATGGACGATGCCCATTTTAGTATCAGATTTATGTCCTTTCTATTTTTATATACATTTCATTTCTTTAATTTTCTGTTGCTATTTAAATGTCTTGATTATAGTAGAGGTCTAGCCCTTTAACTCCATTTCAAAAGTATTGCTTTATTTATTATTAATTAAAAAAAAAATTCCACAAAATAAGTTTTTCAAAGGAAAGTAAAGAACTCCATTAAACAAAAAATGAGCAAAAATAAAATCAAATAATCTACCAAGCGTGAAACTACCACAAATCAGCATCGATAAATAAATGAAGAGAATGTACAATAAATAACCGAGTCAAACTCAAAACGAGCAGAAATTAACATTAGTTGGGCTCAAAAGCCCTATTCCTTCCTAATGCCAGAACATAATTTGCACTTTACTGAAAAAAATGTTTTTACTTTTATAACTTTAATAAATCAAATAATATTAACATTTTGATTACTAAATATCAGTATATGTATATAAAAATGATAAAGCACATTCATTTGTATTTTTTTCAATAAAGTGCAAATTATGTTCTGGCCTTGGAAAGGCATAGGGGTTTTGAGCTATCAACAAAATGGCTATCTCTAAACTTTGATTGAATGTGATTGGGGAAATGGTGGGCGTGTGAGGGGGGTTAATTACTCTCTACTCACTTTCGACTATTAAAAAAGGCAATTTCCATTTCCAATCAAATGAGCCCCTTTTGAAATTTCTACAACAACTTTCTATATAAACCTTATATGCTCCCAGGGCATAACTTAAAACCCTTGCACTGAGGGCTCTGATGGGGTTATCATCCTAAAAGACCTAATTTCAAGAACTTTCGACTACGTTGAACAAAATCGCTATCTCAAAATTTTGATTGGATGTGTTTCGGGAAATGTTGGGTGTGAGAAGGGGCTAGTTATACTTCAATCACTTTCGACTATTAAAAGGGCACTAGCCCTTTCAATTTTAAGTTGAATGAGCCCTTTTTGATGTTTTTACAATATCGCTCTCTAGAAAAACATTACATAGTCCCAGTTCCTCAATTACAGCCCTTGCCCTGAGGGTTGTGGGGGGGATGGGTTTTCATCCTTAAAGACCTATTTTCCAAAAATTTTAACTACGTTGAATATCTAAATATTCATATCTAAATATTCAAATATTCATAGCCATTTCCGTTGAATAAAATGGCTATATAAAGAATTTGAGTTGATGCCTTTGGGGCGATAGTGGTCTTGAGACGGGGGTTATTCGCCCTCCGGTAATTTCCATCTGTTAAAAGGGGCAATGTCCCTTTACATTTCGAGCCGAATAGGTTCTTTTTTAAGCTTATACAACATAGATTTTAATAAACACCTTATATGCCCCCAGGGCATAACTTATAAACCTTGCCCTGAAGACTGTGGGGGTAGTTTCCTGCTCAAAGGTGTAATTTCCTGGACTTTAAGCTGCTTGGATCAAAATGACGATCTAAAAATTTTGATTGAATATGTTTGGGGAAATGGTGTCCGTGGAAGGGGTGTTAGTTGCCTTCCAATCACTTTCAACTATTAAAAAGGGCACTAGACATTTCAATTTCCAATCGAATTAGCCCTTTTTGAAGTTTCTACGACGACGTGTTCTATAGAAACCTAATATGCCCCCAGGGCATAACTTATAACCCTTGCCTTGAGGGCTGTGGGGGAGTGTCCTCCTCAAAAACATAATTTCTCTCTGGAAATCCACAACACTGAACAAAATGAATATCGAAAAATTTTGAGTGGATGTGTTTGGGGAAAGGTGGGCGAGAGAGGGGGGCTAGTTGCCCTCAAATCACTTTCGAATATTAAAAAGGGCACTCGACCTTCGAATATCCAATCAAATGAGCCCCTTTTCAAGTTTCTACGACAAAGATTTCAATAAACACTTATATGCCCCCAGGGCATAACTTATAACCATTGCCCTGAATACTGTGGGGGAGTGTCCTTCTCAAAGGTATGATTTCCTGAACTTTAACTGTGTGGAACAAAATGGCTATCTCAAAGGTTTGATTGGATGGGTTTGGGGATATGGTGAGCGTGAAAGGGGTGTTAGTTGCCTTTCAATTACTTTCGACTATTAAAAAGGGCACTAGCCATTTCAATTTCTAATTGAATGAGCCCTTTTTGAAGATTCTACGACAACGCATTCTATAAAAACTTTATATGCCAACAGGGCATAACTTAAAACCTTTGTCCTGAGGGCTGTGAGGGGGTTTTCATCCTATAAGACCTAATTTACATAACTTAAAACTACGTTGAATGAAATGGCTATCTCAAAATTTTGATTGGATGTGTTTGGGGAAAAGGTGGGCGTGAGAGGTGGGTTAGTTGCCCTCCAATCACTTTCGACTATTAAAAAGGGCACTAGCCCTTTAAATTTCCAATTGAATGAGCCTTTTTTGAAGTTTCTACGACAACGCCTTCTATAAAAACCTTATATGCCCCCAGGGCATAACTTAAAACCCTTGCCCTCAGGGTTGTAGGGGAGTGTCTTCCTCAAAAACATATTTTCTATCTAGAAATCAACTACGCTGGACAAAATTGCTATCTCAAAATTTTGATGGATGTGTTTAGGGTAATGATGGGCGTAGGGGGGCAATTGAATGAGCCCTTTTTGAAGTTTCTGCGACAACTTCTTCGATACGAAGTGCCCTGCTCTAAAGGAAAAAAAATAATAAATGATACATTGTGCTAACATCGTTCTTATATGCCCTCAGGGCATAACTGAAAACCCATGCCCCGAGGGTTCCGGGGGAGTGTTCTCCTCAAAAACATATTTTCTATCTGAAAATCAAATACGCCGAAAAAAATAGCTATCTCAAAATTTTGATTGGACGTGTTTGGGGAATGATGGGCGTAGGAAGGGGGACAAGTTGCCCTCTAATCACTTTCGACTATTAAAAAGAGCACTAGCCTTTGAATTTCCAATCGAATGAGCCTTTCTTGAAGTTTCTACGACAACGCCTTCTATAAAAATCTTATATGCCCCCAGGGCATAACTTAAAACCCTTGCCCCGACGGTTGTGGAGGAGTTTCCTCCTCAAAAATTTATTTTCTATCCTGAAATCAACTATGCTGAACAAAATGGCTATCTAAAAGTTTTGATTGGATGTGTTTGGAGAAATGATGGGCGTGGGGGGTAGGGCTAGTTGCCTTCCAATCACTTTCGACTAATAAAAATGGTACTAGTCCTTTGAATTTCCAATCGAATGAGCCTTTTTTGAAGTTTCTACGACAACGCCTTCTATAAAAACCTTATATGCCCCCAGGGCATAACTTATAACCCTTGTCCTAACGGTTGTGGGGGAGTTTCCTCCTCAAAAAGATATTTTCTATCTGGATATCAACTACGCTGAACAAAATGTCTATCTCAAAATTTTGATTGGATGTGTTTGGGGGAATGACGGGCATAGGGGAGGGCTAGTTGCTCTCCAATCACTTTCGACTATTAAAAAGCGCACTAGCCCTTTGGATTTCCAATCGGTTGAGCCTTTTTTGATGGTTCTACGACAACGACTTCCATAAAAACCTTATATGCCCCCAGGGCATAACTTAAAACCCTTTCCCCGAGGGTTTTGGGGGAGTGTCCTCCTCAAAAACATTTTCTATCTGGAAATCAACTACGCTGAACAAAATGGCTATCTCAAAATTTTGATCGGGTGTGTTTGGGGAAATGAGAGACATGGGGAGGGGGGGCTAGTTGCCCTTCAATCACTTTCAACTATTAAAAATGGCACTAGCCCTTTGAATTTCCAATGGAATGAGCATTTTTTGAAGTTTCCACGACAACGCCTTCTATAAAAACCTTATATACCCCCAGGGCATAACTTAAAACCCTTACCCCGAGGGTTTTGGCGGAGTTTTCTCCTCAAAAGTATATTTTCTATCTTGAAATCAACTACGCTGAATAAAATGGCTATCTCAAAATTTTGATAGGATGTGTTTGGGGGAATGAAAGATCTTAAGCCGAACTGGTCAGCCATGACAAAACAAAACAACAAAGAGAAAAAAAAACAACAAACGAGACTGTGGCCAGTTGAAAAAAAAGAAAAGACAAAAGCAAAACAACGCGGATATTTCGCCTGTATAAAGAAACAGGCGTCTTCAGTACTATATACGGAAAAAGAAAAATATAAAAAGAAAAAAAACAAAACAAGTTAAAGAAAAAAAAACTATACACCCCCCACAAAAAAAAAAAAAAAATTTATACGATTATAGCAAAATGATAAAAGGATGGCAAAGTTGGGACTATGGATTTACTTTCTTGAGAAAACCAGAGCAACTGAGGAAAAATAAAAAAAATTGGAAATTACTTTAATTATACTGTTGTGAAATAATCCTTTTATTTGCTATTATTGAAGTAATTCGTTTTAGTCTAGCGTGTAAAACAGTCCCCTGGTGATTATTTATAATCTTAATTCCCTTATTGACTGTTGATTCACTCTTTAGAAGATTATCATAAATTGGGTCAATATTTAAGCTACCTATGTCTCTATTTATCGAAAGGTTAGCAAACATATTTTTTTTTAAAACATATGTTTTTTTTTATTTTTCCTCAGTTGCTCTATTGTAAGTAACTCCATAATAGCATCTTTTCCCTACGTGGATCAGTTTGCGCTAATTGTATAATTTTTTTTTTGGTGGTGGTTTTATTGGTTTTTTAGCTTTAACTTGTTTTTTTTTCTTTTTATCTTGTTCTTTTTCTGTCTATAGTACTGAAGACGCCTTGTTTGTGGTACAGGCGCAATATCCGCGTTGTTTTGCATTTGTCTTTTCTTTTTTCTCCACAGTCTTGTTTTTTTTTCTCTCTTTGTTGTTTTTTTTTGTTTTGGGGAATGATGGGGGTGGGGGGAGGGACGGGCTAGTTGCCCTCCAATCACTTTCGACTATTTAAAAGGGCACTAGCCCTTTGAATTCCCAATAAAATGAGCCTTTTTTGAAGTTCCTACGACAACGCCCTCTATAAAATCCTCAAATGCCCCCAGGGCATAACTTAAAACCCTTGCCCCGAGGGTTGTGGGGGAGTGTCCTCCTCAAAAACATATATTCTATCTAGAAATCAACTACGCTGAACAAAATGTTATCTCAAAATTTTGATTGGATGCGTTTGGGGGAATGATGTGCGTGGGGGGGGGGGGGCTAGTTGCCCTTCAATCACTTTTGACTATTAAAAAGTGCACTAGCCACTCCAATTTCCCATCGAATGAGCCCTTTTCGAAGTTTCTACGACAACTCCTTCGATACGAAGTGCCCGGGTATGGAGAAAATAAAACACATTGTGCTCACCTCGTTCTTTACTTAGGCAGCGCCATTGCGCTGCCTATGATTTTCTAATGCTCCGTAATAGTGAATCACAATATTGCAAGTTATTTTTATGAAAACAAATTCAAGTTTTGGTGGCGTGTTACCAGTGTTATATGATTTCAGATTGTCTATTCAATATTTCTCCCAATTAGCATTGTTATCCTTTCTGATATTTAGCTCTTTCTCTTGGTCTAAAAAGTAATGCTGTTTCTTAATGTTGATTTTTATAGTTTTATTTAGTTATAATTTGGTTGTAGGCTTGAGAATTAGAAATGACAGTTTGATTTGGTATTACAAGAGTTATTTTTCTTTAAAACGTAGTCGGTTGGGAAAGCTGTCCAGTTTGCTGGTTCAAGTCTGGGCGTGTGTTCATCAGGTTTGGTAGACATATTCCTATAAATTCAAGAGTATTGAGTTTTATATCGTTATTATAATAGTTGTGGGGCACCTGCATCCGGTACCCTAAATATTTATATGGTAATATTGGTAGCAACGACAACCTAATCCCTTTTCGGCGTGATGATAAGGGTGGCTCAGCACTTGAGGGATAATAGGTAAATACTAAGAGTGACCATTAGTGAAGTTGGTTGTCTGTTTAATTTCTTCGACCAGATTGAGTTTGCTGTCTTATCAGTTAACGGGTCGAGGACAGTACGGTCAAAATGGGATATTTCAGTGAAAGTGGCAAATTCACTTTTTAAGCTTGCTTTGGGGCCCCTTGGACACTTTTATAAAACAAATAGAAAAAATTCATTACCTTTTTAATATACAGTTTGTTTCAGACGGCCATTGAAGATTAGTGCTTTCTTGCTGAAGTTTCTGTAAATCACTAATGGATCTTGAAACTTGATCATACACTTGCTTATATCCTGTCGCTGCTGTGAATGGCAAGTCTCGGAATTCTAGCCCATTGCATGTTCTCATCAAAAAACGGTTACGGAGCCCTGACCTGATGAAAAAAACATTAGACGACTCATTAGTATTCTCGTGGTAATATCTAGTTTCGGGAAACATAAGCAGGAAACTGGGAATAAATAATGTTCTTGGATGATGATAAGGGTCCCTTCAAATGAGTTTATACTAGAAATATTTCGTTTAAACTTTAAAGGCCAGGAGAAAGGATTTCTCCGTTTTTGTAGAAAAAAATTCTGGAAACCGAAAAAGAAAAACAACCGAAACAATTCTAATGTAAACTACACTTCAGAAAACATTCTATCACAAAAGTTTCATAAAATACCCACATCACTAAGACTTACAATGAATCAAGAACATAAGAAGTGTCTATCTACCTGGGTTTTAATAAGGATAAATAAAAGTTCAAATAGGGTTAAACTCCTTTTAATTGACAGTGTTTCACAATCAATGATATAAATTCAGAAAAAATACCAGATATTTCGGTCACATATAAAGTGATCGTCATCAGTATTAAAACTAACATCAGCAGTGACAAACAGTTTTACTACGAAATATCTGGTAGTTCTTGTGAATTTCTATCACTGTTTGTGAAACACTATCTATTAAATGGATTCTATCCCTTTTTTAACTTTTATTTATCGTCATGGAAAGACAGTGTGGTCTCCGAAATTTTCAAGGTTTTAATAAGGATTTTGATTGCGAAGGGGGATACTGAACGTCGGTTGGGTGAAGGGTACACATAGACATATTTTCTGGTGGGAGTCTTTAAGTATTTTCCAATGAATAAAGACTCAAAAGAAGTTATATTATATACTATCAAGGAGGCACACTTGTGCCTCTATAAAGAGGCGACCCACCACAATGTTAAGCGATTTCAGGTCCTAGAGGTCGCAGAGAGACGGCGGTAATCGCATTTTGTAGCCCAAGCTCAAACTAAGAAATTTGCAAAATTTCATCCTCCTCCGACTTTATCTTCATGGGGTAAACTGGGCCGGAAGTTTGGACCCTCCCACCACAGCCCCCTTTAACGTTGTCCGATTGGGCTGAAATTTAGAGGTTAAGCTTTCCTAGGGCCCGGGAGCTTATCCTCGAAATTTCAGCTTAATCCGATCACTCCTTCCCTGTTTTCAAAAAACCAAATATAGCCACTTAAAATTCATTTCTTTTTTTTTTCTTAGCCACGCCTACAGGCCACAGTTGGCACCGGATCCGGTTGAATGAGGACTCATTCGAAGCAGAATTCGACCTGTTAGGGTCTTTTGATATTTTCAGACCGAAAAAATTACCCCCCGAATTTACATTTACGAAAAACCTCGTTTTCCTATATTAGCCCATGTTAATTTTTCCCACCACAACCCCCCCCCCCTTTAACGTTGTCTGATCGGGCTGAAATTTAGAGGATAAGCTTTCCTGGGGCCTGGGAGCTTATCCTCGAAATTTCAGCTCAATCTGATCACTCCTTCCCTGTTTTCCAAAAACCACATATCAAGATTTTTGGGAATTTGCTTGCGTCGAAAATAGCTTCAATTTGCTAAACAACAATCACTATTGTGTTTGTATAGTCCAGCAGCTGATACCCTAGACTCTCAGGTGGAAAACCCGGGTTCGATTCAACATCAGAGCAACTTTTTTATATACTTTGAAAAGAAACTCAGTTTCTTTTTTAAATTATTTGAAAAAAATTACGTTTTCTAAAGAGTTAAAGAGGCTGAGTTACAAGGTCGACCCTTAAAACGTACATGGATTAGGAGGCACAGTTGGGGGCTGTTAAAGAGGCTGAGTCACAAGTTCGAACCTTAAAACGTACAGGGATTAGGAGGCACCCTGTACGACGTGATTTGAGTATTCAGGAATTAAAAGCCTTAACACAAGAATGTTCAAGAGCGGGGGTTTGGGGGCGGCAGCCCCCCAACTTTAACTCCTGACACGATCAGCTAACAGTTAGTCAAGCAATAATAAGTAATAAACTGTACAAAAACGTGCAGAAATTATTTGAAAAAAACTACGTTTTCTAAAGAGTTAAAGAGGCTGAGTTACAAGGTCGAACCTTAAACGTACAGGGATTAGGAGGCACATTTGGGGGGCTACCACCCCCAAATCCCCGCTTTCGCAGCCTTTAAATATAAAAAAAATTTCTTTAAACTGAAAGTAAGGAGCGACATTAAAACTTAAAACGAACAGAAATTATTCCGTATATGAAAGAGGCTGTGCCCTCCTCAACGCCTCACTCTTTACGCTAAAGTTTTTATTGTTTAAAAAAAGAGTTGTGAGAAAGTCAAACTTTAGCGTAAAGAGCGAGGCGTTGAGGAGGGCACAGCCTCTTTCATATACGGAATAATTTCTGTTCGTTTTAAGTTTTAATGTCGCTCCTTACTTTCAGTTTAAAGAAATTTTTTTTTATATTTAAAGGCTGCGAAAGCGGGGGTTTGGGGGTGGTAGCCCCCCAACTGTGCCTCCTAATCCCTGTACGTTTTAAGGTTCGACCTTGTAACTCAGCCTCTTTAACTCTTTAGAAAACGTAGTTTTTTTCAAATATCTAAATAGGCTTGAAATGTGACAAGCTTCATATTTTTCTAAGACCTGCGTCATGTATTTTTGCCTGTTAGAGAAAACTAAAACTCAATTCTTTCCTCCTCTGCAGTTGCCTTTGGGTCAAACCATTATGGCGGGGGACTTCATTTTCTTGCTGATTGACGTTTATTCAGATGAATATACATATAAAATCTACATGAGTAACCCCAGACCAGGGGTATAGCTCCAGCATATTTTTGTTGGGAGGGTGGCTAGAGGGGTTCAAATCCCGAGAGTCAAGGAGCATGGGCTTTGTAAGAATTTTTTTCTTCAAATTACTGGGGGGGGGGCACCTGCCACCCCTAGTCCCCCGAAATAACGCCACAGGCCCGGACCGCACCAGTTTTACTTCCAAAGTATTGTGGATTAGATGCACTGTTTCTTACCCATCGTAATATTTACAAAATGCTGATAAAATACCGTTACAATCTTTGGCATATGATGGGATTAACATTCATTATTAAAGAAAGGTTGCTTTTGAAGAAATTGGAATAACTCACTCGATAAATCTAAAAAAAAACCGACATCGGAATGTCGAAAATGACTCAACACGCACCATACAATCAAATTCGTACAGTAATTTGAGATTTATTTACCAGTGGATCTTCTCCGTACGATTGTCAACATTATAAAAAGCAAGATTTCTTGATTCTTCTTTATTCGTTATTTATATAATCATCCGAATTCCTACAGGTACTGGACTCTTAAATTAGTTTTAACTTTAAACACCTTCACGTGCAGACCAATAGTGAGGGTACCAGAGGTACTGATCTCCAGATTCTCTGCCTCTGACTGGAAATGCTATGCGTCGTCGGGACAAATTGTCCGACGCTTCCCATGTTTCTTCCAAGATTACTCCAGGTACTCATCAAACAGTTCGTGGTAACGAACTGTAAGTAAGGAGCGACCCGGCTCAATGGTAACCGAAACTCTAACAAACGGGATTTTGATACCAATAGATACATCAAAAGAATCAGATTTTAATTCTGATTTCAAATATATAAGTTTCATCAAGTTTAATATTACCTATCAAAAGTTACGCGCCTGAGAAAATTTGGCTGATTTTCGAAAAAAGGGGGAAAGACCCCCTAAAAAATATAGAACCTTAATGAAAATCACACCATCATATTCAGCGTATCAGAGAACCCTACTGCAGAGGTTTCAAGCTCCTATCTACAAAAATGTGGAATTTTCCATTTTTTGCCAGAAGAAAGATCACGGATGCGTGTGTATTTGTTTGTTTGTTTGTTTGTTTGTTTGTTTTTTGTTTTTTTTCCCCGGGGGTGATCGTATCGACCCAGTTGTCCTAGAATATCGTGGGAGGGCTCATTGGAACGGAAATTAAAAGTTCTAGTGCCCTTTTTAAGTGACCAAGAAATGGAGGACAACTAGGCCCCCTCCCACGCTAATTTTTTTCCCAAAGTCACCCAATCAAAATTTTGAGATAGCCATTTTGTTCAGCATGGTCGAAAATATGATAAAAATGTCTTTTAGGATGACTTGATCTTCCAAAGTCCCCAGGGGGAGGGCTGAAAGCTATGAACTTTACTCAATGTTAACATATAGTATTGGTTATTGGGAAGTATACAGACTTTTTCAGAGGAGATTTTTTTCTGGTAGGTGGGGAAGGAGAGGGCCGGGGGCTATATGGCAGGCTCTGTCCATGAAGGAAGCTGTCCTGGGGGAAGGGACATGGCGCTGAAGGGCGTGCCTGATTTCCCAGCATTATTAAAGAAAAAGATCAGGAATTAAATAAAAAAAACAAGTTTTTCAACTGATCAACTGATTGTGATTAAGAGGTTATTTTTAAAGAACTGGAAAAAAAATTCGAACTATAGTTTAAAGAGCAGGGTATTGACTAGGGGCGAACCCCCTAATATACGTGTTAAAAATTTATGAATATAGAAGTTCGTTACGTAAGTTAATTCTAGGTTACGTATATTTATTACTAATAAAAACGTTCGTAAATAAAATTAAACAAGTTTCGAGAAAGCCATTTAACCAAATATAATATGCAAATTTTGTTTTAATTATTCATGTACGGTGAGCCAAAATCAAAACCTGCATTAATTCAAAAACGTTCAAAAATTAAATAAAAAAAACAAGTTTTTTAAACTGAAAGTAAGGAACGACGTTAAAACTTAAAACGAACAGAAATTATTCCGTATATGAAGGGGGCTGTCCCCTCCTCAACGCCTCGCTCTTTACGCTGAAGTTTGACTTTCTCACAACTCTAAACAATAAACAAAATTTTTTAAACAATAAAAAAACATTAGCGTAAAGAGCGAGGCGTTGAGGAGGGGACAGCCCCCTTCATATACGGAATAATTTCTGTTCGTTTTAAGTTTTAACGTCGTTCCTTACTTTCAGTTTAAAAAACTTGTTTTTTTTATTTAATTTGGAACAAGGTTGACTCTGGCTGAGCTTACAGTGTGAAACTACTTACCGCCGTCCTTAGCCAAATAATAAGTAACACCAGAACTTGAATCCTACTTTGAAGGATATAGATTCACAAGTCCAGTGCGATGACCATGGGCTAGGACAGTCCAAATGCTAGATTCGAATACGGTCAATAAAAAGTTTAATACAGATTTTAAAGGTTTTAACATTTAGAATGGCCGTGTGGAGTCAGTAGCTCTTTTCCTGTTTGCAGTCATTTTTATCTGCTTTAACTTTGATTGATTCTTCATTTAATTTTTGTACTCGTTTCAGAATTCGGTTATACATCTATGTCAGTATCCATTATCTTTGTGTTTGATGTGATAATTTATTTTAATTTCAGGTCATTCTTGGTTTCATCCATTCATTGATAGTTATTTCTGATCCTATTAAGTTTGAGTTACTACAGGACTTAGCTTCTGCTCTTTTTAATTTTAAATATGACCCTTTAATTTTTATTGAATACATTCTTAATTGGAAATATTTTTTTTTAATTAATTTCTGTTCGTTTTTAATTCACGAAGTTTTAATTTCGGTTAATGTTTTTTTTGTATTTCTGTCATTTTGACAACCACGATACATATAGTGTCGTTAGATAAATCTTAATATTTACCTTGACATTTTCTGGAACTTTAAACTTTTCACCCTTAGTAGTTACAGAGATATTACCGGTATGTCCGATTAGACAATATGGATGCCCATAGTCTCTATCGACTTAGTTCTTATTCCCCGATTGTCTCAACTTTGTAATCTAAGCTATTCCTGATTTATCAAAAATACCTCCCTTTGACTATCCAGATGAATATTGTTCTATTTGATTTAGTAAAACATGCACTCCACCTCCCCTAAATTCCAACTTGATATCCCTAGCGTTTGTTGAGATATTACCGATAAGCCCTTTGGACAATCTGGATGCACACAGTGTCTTTTGATTTAGTTCAACATCCTCCCTAAACATTCCCTGAAAGTTGCAACTTAATAACCTTGGACTTTCCTGAAATATTGCAAATACACCATTTTGACAACCTGAATGCAGGTTGTGTCTTTAGATTCGGTTCAAAATTCCATCGAGATTCTCAGAGGTTTTAACATAATACCCGTAGCTGTTTATGAGATAGCATGGATAGGTCTTTTGACAACTTGGATGCACATAGTGTATTTTGTCGTAGTTCAACATCCCCCTCAGCCCTTTTTGAAAGTTCTAACTTAATACCCTCAGACGTTCCTGGGATATTGCAAACATGCTCTTAGGACAGCCTAGATTTAGATGTTGTGTTTTGATTTAGCTCAATATCCCTCTCGACGCTCCTTAGTGTCTTTTAATTTAGCTCAACATAGCCTACCCCTTATAATTCCCCGAAACTTTTAAATTAATACCCTTTGCCCATTTTAGAGATACTGTATATACACCCATTTGACAACCTGGATTCTCCTAGTGTCTTCTGATTTACTTTAACATCATCCTCAACACTCCCTAATAGTTTCAACTTAATACCGTTAGCCATTCGTGAATTATTATAGATACGCCCTTTTAACAAACTTCATGCAAATAGTTTTTTAATACTTTATTTCAACTAAATAAACCCCTCTACAATTCCTGAAAGTTTCAACTCAATCGTTAGATTTAGTTCAACATTCCTTTAAGCATTCTGGTAAAGTTTTAACTTAATAACAATTACCATTCGTAGGACATTGTAAATACGCTGTCTTGAAAATCTGGCTGCACATTATGTCTTTGTATTTAATTTAATATCTCCTTTATCTTTCCCTGGAATTATCAACTTAATACTTTTAGCCTTATCTGAGATATTGCAGATACGCCCCTTTGAAAATCTCGATGCATGTGGTGTCTGTTGAATAAGTACAATATTCCCCTCTAAATTCCCTGGAAGCTTCGGCTTAACACACTTGAAAGTTCCTAATCCTCTGAAAATTTCAACTTTATATCCTTAGCCTTTCCTTACATACTCCACAAGCCCCGATCTTTCATTATGAAGCATCTGTTGAAACAATCGGCAATTTGCATTTTCTACGGCCCATGTCCAAGGATCTTTGGAGGTCAAGTCATCCTCGGAGGCATATTTAATGGACCTTCTAAAAATGTTCGTCGGTTGTCTTTGGAGGTTGCAGGAAAGAAGTGTAGCAAAATAAAGTAAGGGAGAGTCCTGGTTTATCTCCAATTACTTTTGAATCATAAAAAGAACGATAAACCTTTTAATTTCATATTGTATAAGCCCCATTCAATGCTTTACAACCACATCTGTCATATATCTATGGTTCGTTACTAAATGTAGCGTTTGAGCGCTGCATTTGAAAATTGTTCTTTGTTTCAAAAAGTAAATACATCAAATAAGCTCTTTTTCTCAAAGCATTACTATGCAAAATATAAATTTTAATATAAAGAGTGGTTTCCGAATGAGGTAGCCCTCCTTATACTTATGGTAGTCTAGGGTCCAGGGTAGGCAATGAAAAACTAACAGAAATAAAAATTGAAAAAAGATTTTTTTTCAATTTTTTTTCAAATGAAAGTAATGAGCAACACTACAACTTAAAACTAACAGAAATTATTTCAGATATGCGAAGGGTTGCCCTATCTGAACTCCTCGTTCTTTAGGCTAAAGTTTGGCCTTGTGTTCCGATTCTACCAGAACGACTAATAAAATACAAGGGTTGTTTACCTGGAGCAAGAAGTATTTTCAGTACTATCAAATTTTAGCGCAAAGAGTGAGGGCGGGGGGGGGGCGTCCATTATTATAAAAAAATGTTTGTTTTAAGTTTTAATGTCACTCTTTACTTTCATTCAATGAAGCTTAGTTTATTGTATAATCTTTAAAAATTAAAGCCCCGTTTGGCGCAGTGCCGTTAATATTTATTTAGAAATGCTTACTAACTTAAAATCAAGCAATGGTTATTTAATAAATAATTGCAGATACTGTCAAATTACAACTTCTTTTACCATAAGTAATTAAAAAAAACCTTTTCCACAAAATAAGTTTTTCAAAAAAAAGTAATGAACTCCATTAAACAAAAAATTAGCAAAAATAAAATAAATTAATCTACCAAGCGTGAAACTACAACAAATCAGCATCGATAAATAAATGAAACTTAAAACGGACAGAAATTACAATAAATAACCAAGTCAAACTCAAAACGAGCATAAATTAACATAAGTTGGGCATAAAACCCCTATGCCCTCCCAAGGCCTGATCATAATTTGCACTTTACTGAAAAAATACAAATGAATGTGCATTGTCAATTTTTTTTTTTATTCCAATATTCACGGCGCCAGGTACTTCAAAGTATCTGATATGCCGCTATTCGTTTACCTCTTTCAATGGCCTCGAGGTTTTAAATGTCTATCGAACCTTCTTTTGAAGGTGTCAACAGAGGGATTTGCAGGGATAATATTCCCAGGAAGATTGTTCCAGATAGAAGTGCAACGCCGGATGAAGCTGTTCCTCAAGTACTCAGTTTTCGGCATATCCTCCTTTAGATAATTGGACCGAGCTATGTGCCCTCGTGTCTGCCTTGTCGGCTGGACAAAGGGAGGCACAATTCGAGAGAGCTCGTCTGAAGGAGACGAATTCATGTACTTGTAGAAAACAGCCATCGACGCTATATCAAACCTTTCATTTAGAGGCTGGAGCAATTCTTGTGTATAGGCACAGCCCGCCCTATTTGCCCTATTCTTGATCTTCTGAAGTGGTGCCTACAGCGCTTTCGGAGCACCAGCAAATAGCGGGCATCCATATTCAGCTATGGGTCTGGTGCAAGACTTGTAGAGTGGGATGATCGAGCTTGATGGAAGAAGGTTTTTGCAGCGAAGAGTAACTCCCAGCTTTCTTGCGCAGGAGGTTCTCACCCGATCAAGGTGGTTGTTCCAAGAGAGATCGGTGGAGAAATGAATCCCCAATAGACAAAGTTCGTCAACTCTCTTTATAGCTTCATTTTTGAAGATGAAACTGGGGTGTTCACGTGGCACCTTTGATCCGGTAATTAGAAGCTTCGATGCATTAAAGTTGATCATCCATGCATCAGACCACTTTTCAATTTTCAAAAGATCCATCTGCAGGGAAAGGGAGGCTTGTGTTGGGTCTTCGTGTTTAGGGACGGCTGAGTGTGTCGTGGTATCGTCGGCAAAGTGATGCAGAGGGTTTGCGAGGTTGTCTCCCATGTCGTTTATGTAGATAAGGAAGAGCATTGGTCCCAAGCCACTGCCCTAGGGTACCCCTGCTTTCATTCGATATTCACGGGAAATAAACCCGTCGAGAACAACCCGCTGTGACCGATCGGAAAGAAAGCTCTCAATCACTTTTAACAGACATCCACGAACACCATATGCATAAAGTTTCTTTAGCAGGCAACGGTGCTATACTTTACCAATATCTTTTACAATGTTAAAGGATCGTATCCTTATTTTGTATCCCGTTGTCAGAATTTATATCCACTCCTGATACTGGGCCACAACGCAGTCTGATGTTGAACATTTTCGGCAGCATCCACATTGTCTATCGCCTCGAAGGATATCTGATTCCAGGCACTGAAGACGTGTGTTAATTGATACGCTCTCGTAGACTTTACCAACACAGGAGAGAAGGCTAATAGGCCTGTAGGAGCCCACGCTCGTTGGATCGCCTTCTGGCTTTAGAGTAGGTATAACATGGGCGGACTTTCATGTTCATGGGAAGGTTCCGGAGCAAAAGCACAGCCGGAAAAGCAATGACAAGGGTCCAGCTAGTTCGGCACTGCAGGACTTGAGGACAAAATTTGGTATGTTGTCAGGACCTGTGGCTTTGGTCACATCCAGATGTTGCAGAATGTAAAGGATCTTGGGAGCAGAAAATTTCACGCGGGCCAGGACAGTGTCGGTTCGGTCGGAGAAGTTTGTTACTTCTCTGCCGTCATCGTCTAGATTCGAGAATTCAGCAAAAGCCTCAGCAAGAGCTTCAGCCTTTGCCTGTGGATCTTGTACCACTGTCCCGTTACTCTGGAGAGAAGAAATTGCGGTCCCCTTGGACGACGGTAAAGCCTATTTGAGAATTTTCCACCAACTCTTTGCCGAAGCAAGTTGAAGCTTTGTGGCAAATTTCTCCTTATACTGAACCCGGGACTGCCGAATCGCTCGAACTGCATCTTTGCGCACATTTATGAATGCAATTCTGTCCTCTTTGCTCTTCTAAAGTAGCCATCGCTTGTGTGCCTTTTGCTTAGCTCGGATTGTCTTCTTATACTGAGAGTTGAACCAGTTTGTCTTTAAAGGACACCTGGATCTGCTTTGAAGGGATATCCTTTTCGACAGAGTCAACTATGGCCTGCTGGTACTTTTTTATAACTTTCTCTGGGCCTTCCAGGAGGAAGGCTCTCCAATGCTGAGAAAAAAGAGTGTTTCTCAAACCGTCCCAATCACCCCTTTTGTATAGCCAGATTGTTCGTTCATGCTTTACTGGAGGCGGAATAAGTAGGTTTCCACGTGCAACGACGGCAACGTGGTCACTGGTGAAAGCATGAGCATCTACCTTAAAGGAGTCAGGGTGATCTGTAAGGAAGAGGTCAAGACGAGATGATCCGTTTTGGCTGTGATACGTGTCGAAATCGACAAGTTGTTCCAGCCCGTAAGAGAGAGATAGATCATACAAGTCTGACCCTTCCCTATCAGTATTTTTGCTGCAAAGCCACACGCTATGATGGACGTTGAAGTCTCTATGAAGGATAATGGCAGACTTAGCGTACTTGCCCCGAATATATTCAAGGGAGGTTTCAATGTAGCTGGTAATCTGGTAAGTTGGAGGGTTTTACACGGTACCGACAATCACGGATTTATTTGGGAGGGTCACCCTGACCCACAGAGCTTCTTCGCCTGCTGAATGTGGTATGTTCAGGCATGAATAAGGTATATAGCTCTGTATATAAACAGCGACACCTTTTCCTCCGTATTTAGCGCCGTCAGTACGCCCTCGATCCCGCCTGAGGAGCGTGTATTTCTGTATGGCAACCTCACTGCTCTGAATTTCTTGGTTTAGATTGGTCTCAGTGATGCACATGATAGATGGCTTGACCGAGTTCACTAAATGTAAGAACTGGTCGAACTTAGATCTGAGACCTCGTACATTGCAGTGGGCTACCGTAAACAGGTCCGTTTGGATGGTTGGTGGACGTGCTATAGGTTGTCGTCGAAATGGCTGCTTGGTCCGAGGCTTTTTGTTGTTAATCATAACCAGGTAAAAGAAGCTTTGCTGGGTGGTTAGCCCAACAAAGCCCATAAATTCATTGCCATGCATCATTAGACGGGGAACGGTGCCACCTGCCACGCACCTCATTACCGTATCTTCAACATGGAGGTGGTACCCCATAATGGGTTAGGATTCGGCACAAGTGCCTCCCACCATATGCAAATATTTAGTAATCAAAATTTTAATATTATTTGATTTATTAAAGTTATAAAAGTAAAAACGTTTATATTTTCTTACGCTTTTTATAAAAACCTTATATGCCCCCAGAACATAACTTACAACCCTCTCCCTGAGGGCTGTGGGGGAGTTTACTCCTCTAAAACATAATTTCTATTTGGAAGTCAACTATGTTGAACAGAATGGCTATCTCAAAATTTGGATTGGACGTGTTTCGGGAAATGGTGGGCGTGGAAAGGGTGTTAGTTGCCTTCCAATCACTTTCAACTATTAAAATGGGCATAAGCTACTCCTATTTCCAATTGAATGAGTCCTTTTTGAAGTTTCTACTGCAACTTCTTCGATATGAAGTGCCCTGGTCTAAAGGAATAAATAATAAATAATACATTGTACCAACATCGTTCTTATATGCCCCCAGGGTATAACTTATAACCGTTTCCTGAGGTTTGTGGGGGAGTATCCTCCAAAAAACATAATTTCTATCTGGAAATCAACTACGTTGAACAAAATGGCTATATAAAAATTTTGATTGGATGTGTTTGGGGAAATGGTGGGCGTGGAAGGGGTGTTAGTTGCCTTGTAATCACTTTTGATTCTTAAAGAGGGCACAATCCACTCCAATTTCCAGTCGAATGAGCCCTTTTTGAAGTTTCTACGACAATCCCTTCGATACGAAGTGCCCTGGTCAAAAGATAAAAAATAATACATTGTGCCAACATCGTTCTTTACTTAGGCAGCGCGATTGCGCTGTCTATGATATGCTGGTTTGTATCATAGGCAGCGCAATCGCGCTGCCTAAGTAATGAACGATGTTGGAACAATGTATTTTTTTTTTTGTTCTAGACCAGGGCACCTCGTATCGAAAGATTTGTCGTGGAACCTTAGAAAACGACTCATTCGCTTGGAAATTGGAGGGGTTTATGCCTTTTTTAATAGTCGAAAGTGATTGGAAGGCAACTAACACCCCTTCCAAGTCCACCATTTCCCCAAACACATAAAGACAAAATTTTGACATAGCCATTTTGTTCAGTGCAGTTGATTTCCAGATAGAAATTATGTTTTTGAGGAGGACACTCCCCCACAGCCCTCAGGGCAAGGGTTGTAAGTTATGCCCAGGGGGCATATAAGTTTTTTTTTTATATTTGTCGTATAAATTTCAAAAAAGGCTCATTTGATTGGAAATTCAAAGGGTTATTGCCCTTTTTAACAGTCCAAACTAATTGGAGGGCAACTAACCCCCCTCTCACGCCCAACTTTTCCCAAAACAAATCAAATCAAAATTTTGAGATAGCCATTTTTTTCAACGTAGTTGAGAGTTTAGGAAATTACGTCTTTGAGGATGACGACTACCCCACAGCCTTCAGGGCAATGGTTGTAATGTATGCCCTTCGGGCATATAAAGTTTCTATCGAAAGCGTTGTCGTAGAAACTTAAAAAGGTCTCATTCGATTGGAAATTGAAATGGCTAGTGTCCTTTTTAATATTCGAAAATGTTATGAAGGCAACTAACACCCCTTTCACGCGCACAATTTATCCAAACACATGAAAATTTTGAAATAGCCCTTTTGTTCGAAGTAGTTGAAAGGTCCACAAATTATATCATTGAGGATGACACTCCTCCACAGCCCTCAGGGCAAGGGTTGTAAGTTATGCCCTGGGGGCATATAAGGTTTTATTGAAAGCTTTATCGTAAAAACTTGAAAAAGGGCTCATTTAATTGGAAATTCAAAGGGATAGTGCCCTTTTTAATAATTGAAAGTGATTGGAAGGCAACTAACCCCCCTCTCACGCCCACTTTTTCGCCAAACATATCCAATAAATATTTTAAGACAGCTATTTTGTTCAACGTAGTTAAAAGTTTCGGAAATTAGGTCTTTGAGGATGATAACCCCCTCAGAGCCCTCAAGATAAGTGTTTAAGTTACGCCCTGGGGGCATATAAGGTTTTTATTGATAGTGATGTCGTGGAAACTTCAAAAAGGGCTCATTCGATTGGAAAACCAAAGGATTAGTACTCTTTTTAATAGTCGGAATTGATTGGAGGGCAAACAATCCCCCTATCACGCTCATCTTTTCCCCAAACCCACCCAATCAAAATTTTGAGATAGCAATTTTGTTCAACGTAGTTAACAATCCAGGAAATTAGGAATTTGAGGATGATAAACCCTTCAGAGCCCTCAAGGCCAGGGTTGTAAGTTATGCCCTGGGGGATATAAGGTTTTTATAGATAGTGATGTTTCAAAAAATTCAAAAAGGGCTCATTCGATGAGGGGCCCACAGCCCTCAGGGTAAGGGTTTTAAGTTATGCCCTGGGGGCATGTAAGGTCTTATAGAAAGAGTTGTCGTAGAAACTTCAAAAAGGCTCATTTGATTGCAAATTTAGTTGTCAAAAATTACGATTCAATAGTCAAAAATGATTGGAGGAAAACTAACACCCCTCCCATGCCCAAAATTTCCCCAAAAACATCCAGTAAAAATTTTGAGATAGCCATTTTGTTCAACGTAGTTGGAAAGTCCGGAAACTATTTCTTTGAGGATGACACACAACATAACTTAGAGAAAGGTTGTAAGTTATGCCCTGGGGCATAACAGGTTCTATAGAAAGCGTTGTCGTAGAAACTTGAAAAAGGGCTCATTCGTTTGGAAATTGATAGCGCTAGTGCCCTATTTAATAGTCAAAAGAGATTCTAGGGCAACTAACGCCCCTCTCAAGCCCACCATTTCCCCAAACACATCCAATCAAAATTTTGAAATAGACATTTTGTTCATCGTAGTTGAAAGTCCTGGAAATTGGGTCTTTGCCAGAATTATCGTAGAAACTTCAAAAAGGACCCACTCAATTGGGAATTGATAGGACTAGTGCCCTTATTAATAGTCAAAAGCAATCGGAGGGCGAATGCTCCCCCATACCTATCATTTCCCCAAACACTTCCGATTAACATTTTGATAAAGCAATTTTGTTGAACGTAGTTATAGGGTCAGGAAATTATGTTTTTGAGTATGAGAATCCCCCACACCCCTCAGGGATAAGGTTGTAATTTATACCCTGGGGGAATATAATGTCATATAGAAAGTGTTGTCGTAAAAAAATCAAAAAGGGTTCTTTCGATTGGAAATTGAGAGGGCTATTGCCGTTTTTAATAATCGAAAGTAATCAGAGGGAGAATCACCTCACCCCCCATCATTTTACCAAACATTTACGATCAACATTTTGATATAGCTATTTTTTTCAACGTAGTTGAAAGGTCTGGAAATTATGTCTTTGAGGTTGACAATCCTCCCCACATATCCCTCATGGCAAGGGTCGTAAGTTATGCCCTTGGGGCATATAACGTTTTCTATAAAAAAATTGTCTTGAAAGTGTCAAAAAGGGCTTAATAGATTGAAAATTGAGAGTACTAGTGCCTTTTTTATTAGTCGAAAGTGATCAGAGGGCAAATGCCTCCCCCCATATCTATCGTTGCCCCAAATACGTTAAATAGATATTTTTATATAGGAATTTCGTTAAGCCTATCAGAAAGGTCTGGAAATTATGTCTTTGAGGATAGCAAATACCCCCAGCCCTCAGGGCGAGGGTTGTAAGTTAGGCCCTTGGGACAGATAGGGTCTTTATAGAAAGTATGGTCATATAAAGTTCAAAGGGGGCTCATTGGAGTGGTAATCCGACGCTCTAGTGCTCTTTATAAGAGCAAAGTGATCAGAGGGCAGCTACCCTCTCCCCCCCTACATACACGTCATATTGTCCCGAAATGCGTCGAATAGAAATCCTATGCTTTCTAAAAGCTAGAATATAATTTGTACTTTACTAAAAAAATTCTTTTATATGTTTTCACTTTTATAACTTTAAGAAATCAAAAACTAATTAAGATATTAAGGAATAAATATCAGCATATGTATATTAAACTTACAATACTCATTTCTTTCATTTGAATTTTTTTCAGTAAAGTGCAAATTATATTCTAGCTTTTAGAAAGCATAGGGTTTAGAACCCTACTCAGATTAATTTCTTCTCGTTTTGAGTTTGACTTATTTTAATTTCAGTTTGTTTTGGGTTTCATTTATTTATTGATACTGATCTGTGGTAGTTGTATCCTTGGTAGAATATTTGATTCTATTTTTGTTCATTTTTGGTTTAATGGAGTTCTTTACTTATTTTTGAAACACTTATTTTGTGCAAAAAGTTTTTTTTTTATTAATCTAATAAAATAGTATACATAACTTACAGTAAATTTATAGCGAGAAATGAAAAGGTTGGGGAAAAGGGTTTTTCAAAAGAACCGTTATAGAATTTCCACTGGGAAATTCTTGAGAAAATGTCTGAAATTCTAACAGTCTGAATACTTACCTCCTATGAGTGTACTTTTCTTTTCCAGTTTTGACATTCCCTTTTGAAGCTGCCTGAAAAAACTGTTCTGCTAGAGTTTTTTTTTGAAAAATAAGCAATAAAAAAAAGCAATTATTTTAATTAGAAGACGTTATATTGAAAAAATTATGTTAATTTCGTTCTTTAAAATAATTACGAATTCCTACCAAAGAAACCAGTTGCAAAACAGAGTTTATTAAACTTTTGTTTAACATTTCCGATTTTTCTTTGGGACGCTTTAATACGAAGTTAAAAAATACAAATTAGCACCTTGTTCTGGACGACGTTCTAAAACAGATATTTACAAAACCTATAACCCATATGGAACCCTTACAAAGCCCATACGGAATACACTTTTGGAATGCACAAACCCCGTCTGATTAGGCAGATGCGAAGTCGAGGCCGAAGGCCTCGACCGAGTCCGTTGATTTTGAATTGATGTTATGAGGTATTCTGCAGTAGGTTGTATAGGCTGCATCAAGACATGACTAATTGTAGACAGAGAAAAGCCATAACAGATAGTCCAAGTATTTGAGAGGCAAATGTTTAACTCGCAAGTTAAAAAATAGAAATTAGCACCTTGTTCTGGACGACGCTCTAAAACAAATATCTATAAAACCTATAACCCATATGGAACCCATACGGAATACACTTTTGGAATGCACAAACCATGTCTGATTAGGTAGATACTAAAAATAATTAAATACTAAATCCAAAAGATGACTAACTTACTCTTTATCATAAACTGAATAATGCGGTCTCCTCATGACCAATAATCGTGGAAGAATATGAATAAAGACTCTTCTCACCCATGGGGCCATTGTGTGAGTTTGTGGAGAGCGAAAATGGACATTTAATACCACCACAGTGACACATATGCTGAAATAAAAATAATATATATATATATATATATATATATATATATATATATATATATATATATATATATATATATATATATATATATATATATATATATATATATATATATATATATATATATATATATATATATATATATATATATATATTTTGATTGAATGTGTTTGAGGAAATGGTGGGCATGGCAGGGAGGTTATTACTATTTAAAAGAGCACTAGCCCTCTCAATTCCCAAGGAATGACCTTCTTTTGGAGTTTCTATGACAACTCCTTTTAATACGAAGTGCCCTGGTCTAAACAAAAAAAATAAAAAAAATAATACATTGTGCCCATGTCTTTCTTTACTTAGGCAGCACTATTGCGCTGCCTATGATAATTTGCTTTTATTTATTTGTTTTAAATTATTTTTCCCAATCACTTTCGACAGTTCAAAAGGGCACTGGCCCTTTCAATTTTCAATCGAATGAGCGGTTATCGAGGTTCTAACGACAACAAATGGCCATCTAAAAATTTCTACCAGATGCATTTCAGAAAAATACAGCTTTTTTTTGGGGGGGGGGGGTACCCACCCTCCAATCACTCTGAATCTTAAAATGTGCACTAGAAATTCTGATTACGAATCCAAAGAGCCCCCTCAGAAGTTTATATGATCACCACTTCTATATATTTGTTTATATGCCCCGAGGGCATACTGTTTTCAAAGTTGAGCTGTTTTCAAAGTTTCTTCGAAAACAAATGACCATCTCAAGATTTCTATTACATACATTTCGAGAAAAAATGAGATTGGAAAGGGGATCCACTCACTGATCACTCTAAATCCTAAAAAGGGCACTAGAAATTCTTATTAAAAATCCAATAAGCCCCCTCCTACGTTTATTACGATCACCCTTTCTATATATATCTTATATGCCCCCTGGGCATAATTTACAACTCTTGCTCTGAGGGCTCCTTGGGGGTTGTCATCCTCAAAGACATAGTTTCCGGACTTTTCAATTACGTTGAACAAAATAGCTATCTCAAAATTGGGATTGGATGGGTTTGGGAAAATGGTGGGCGTGGGAGGGGGTTAGTTGCCGTCTAATCACTTTTGACTATTAACGAGGGCACTAACCTTTCAATTTTGTGAGGCAAATCAAGCGCGGGAGAGTCTATCCCAGATACTAAGACCTTAGTCAGAAGAGAAGACTGGTTTATATCATCCAGTTTAGTTTCAAGCTTTTGGAGCTTTGCGCAATTTTGAACAATTCTTGCCCGCAAATCGCCAAGTGATTTCTCAAGCAGTTCAAGTTTACCCTTGAATTGCAGATCGATCGCCTCATAGACAGCTTGCGTAGCAGTATCAAGAAAATCTGACTTAATCTGTGTCACCGGAGAACTCCCTAATCTACTGCACTGCTCTTCCACTCTCCTACGAATTTCATCATGTATGCCGTCACGAAGGTTAACAATTTCTGACTGCATCAAGTTAACCGACTCAGATAAATCCCTGGCTAAACCTTCCGAGTCCTCCGTACACAGCCTTATCGCTCTCTGAACATTTTTTTCTGCCATCTCTCAGCGCTTCTTCATATTTCTCCGCGTAAGCCCATATATTCTCGGACGTTACTATTTTAATTTCGTCAGTTCCGTAACAGCAAACTTCATAATTACTTACCTCATCTTTGACTGGTATCACCCGCGTAATTTTGCAAGGCCAAAGCATGTAATATATAAATTGAGCAAACATCCGGTTTCCCACTTGCATGGCTTTGGCAAATGACGAAATAAAAAAAAGCAAAATTTTGCTCTCAATACGTCCGCACACCTTCTGTGTATGAATGTCTAGCAGCGACTGATGACAGTGGGCGGGATAAAAAAAAAGGTAGAGTTAAGTTGATTTGAGACGTTACTTATAGCCCTATCTGAGCCCTTACTCCTTGGTCGGAGGGGGGGGTCAACCCTGGATGCATAGTTATTGACCTTTGTACTATTTTGAACGAAATCATTATCAAAAAATCGATAGGATGCATTTGGGAAAAAATAAGCTTGGGAGGGGGGGGGGCTGGTTAACAAAGGGGCAACTTGTGTAACTTACAACTCTTGCCCCAAGGATAGTGGGGAGTTTCATCAAACTCGTAGGCATAGGTATTTGATCTTTGGACTATTTTGAACCATATAGATTTCAAAAATATTGATCAAATGAATTTGGGGAAAAAGGGTGAGGAGGGAGGCTGGTTGCCCTCCGATCACTTTTTACTCTACTAAGGGGAACTAAAACTTTCAATTTCCTATCTAATGAGTCCCTTTTGAAATTTATACGACCACCCCTTCCATTTGAAGTACCTCTGTGGAAAAAAAAATTAATAATACATTGAAGCCTTATGGCCCTTTACTATAGGCTACGGAAATGTTTTGCCTCTGATTTTAGCATTTAACTCAAGGTCTGGTCTTTCGAGTCCTTCTTCTAAAAGACAAAGTTTGGCCCATTTCAAAGATAAATGTGATAATTCAAATGACAGGTTCGCATAACAGGAATGCTCGTATTCCTGGCTATTTCTTCTTACATTTTGTTGTCATAACCAACTCTACAGTTTTCAAGAATCGGTCATCTATGACTGTGTACAGGTAAGCATATAGGCGAATGCCAAATGGTACAGCCCTGATCCAAATAATCATGATTTTAATAAATACCCCTTTATATTTATTTAAATATTGATAAAAATCCTGTAATCCTTGTGCGTTTAGCCAGCTAATTTCTGTTTTAATTATCCATCCTAAAATTTACTCCCTCCCTAAACAAACTCCAGCTTATGAGGCTTGCGATGCCCCAAAATAATTTTTATTTCTTTTATTTACCCTATTTCTATCTTACAATTTATTTCTAAGAAGTTTGAACCAGTTTGTGGAAACGAACTGTAAGTGAGGAGCGACCCGACTCAATAGTAACTGAAACGGTAAAAAACGGAATTTTGAACCAATAGATAGATAAAAATAATCAGATTTTTATGCTGATTTCAAATATATAAGTTTCATCAAGTTTAATCTAACCCGTCAAAAGTTACGCGCCTGGGACAATTTCATCAAAAATAGTCTTAACCATGAAAATTTACGAGCCTGAGAAAATCTGCCTTATTTTCGAAAAAAGACATATAATTTAAAAAAAAAAATCACACCATCAGATTCCGCGTATCAGAGAACCCTACTGTAGAGGCTTCAAGCTCCTATCTGATATTAAAGTTTTTTTTAACTGAAAGGAAGGAGCGACATTAAAACTTAAAACGAACAGAAATTATTCAGTGTATGGAAGGGGCTGTCCCCTCCTCAACGTCTCGCTCTTTACGCTAGTGTGTGATTTAGATAGTGTGATTTTCTTTAAGGTTCTATTACTTTTAGAGGGTGTTTTCCTCTTTTTTTTAAAATCAGGCAAATTTTCTCAGGTGCGTAACTTTTGATGGTTAGGACTAAACATGATGAAACTTATTTTTTTTTAAATCAGCATTAAAATCTGATTTTTTTTATGTATCTATTGGTATCAAAATTCCCTTTTTTAGAGTTTCTGTTACTATTGAGCCGGGTCGCTCCTTACTTACAGTTCGTTACCACGAACTGTTTGAAAATGTGGAATTTTGTATTCTTTGCGAGAAGAAAGATCACGGATGCGTGTTTATTTGTTGTTTTTTTGATTGTTTTTGTTCCCCGGTGTTGATCGTAACGACCCAGTGGTCCTAGATTATTTCGGGAGGGCTAATACGAATGGAAATTAAGCGTTCTAGTGCCCAATACAAGTGACTAAAAAATGGATGGGCAACTAAACCCCCTACCACGCTAATCTAAAGTCACCGGATAAAAAATTTTGGGATAGCAATTTTGTTCAGAAGAGTCAAAACATCTAATAACTTGTCTTTGAGGATGATTTAATACCTCACAGTCCCCGGGGGAAGGTCTGCAAGTTATGAACTTCGCCCATTATTTCTATACATTATTGGTTATTGGGAAGTGTGCAGATGTTTTCAGAGGGGATTTTTTTCTGGTGGGGGAGGGGGCGGGGAAAGTGGTTACGTGAGAGCAACGTTCCATGGAGGAATTTTTCATGGGGGAAAAATATTTTTTTATAAAGGGGGCTCCAGATTTCCCAGCTTTAAAAAAAAAAAAAACAATCAGAAATTAACGGCCTTCCTGATTCAGGGGTCATTCTTAAATAACTGGAACAAAATTCAAACTTTAGTATAACGATCGATGTATTGACGAGAGGGCGAACTCCCTCATATACGTAGTAACTTCTGTTCATTTTAAGTTTTAATGTTGCTCCTTACTTTCAGTTGAAAAAACTTGTTTTTTTTAATTTAATGTCAACAAAAAATGAAATTATAGAACAGGGCTGGGCAGGTATGCAGTCAACGAGAGCTTTTTGGATCTATTCCCCACCCAAATATTAAGATCAAACTACTTTTTCTATCATTTAAAGTCAACCCCTTTTTAAATCCCCAATTAGATTCCTGTGTACGAGCCTATGATAAACCTTGATTCTTAGCGACACCTTAAATTGTCTACACCAAAGATATCACTTTTGGATGCTTACTTTAGGGCGAATCAATCATATGTTTCTTAATATGGAACAGAAAATTGAATAAGGTTAACCAAGGGCCTCAGTGGACTTTATTCAGAGAGAATGAAAGGGCTTTCAGCACTTTTTTTCAAGGGACAGAGGTCGCCAAAACAGGCTTAGGCTTAATACTGTTCTAAATATTAAAAATTGTGCCT
This sequence comes from Artemia sp. Qi Xiang Cuo, assembly GCF_049724085.1. Taxonomy (NCBI): domain Eukaryota; kingdom Metazoa; phylum Arthropoda; class Branchiopoda; order Anostraca; family Artemiidae; genus Artemia; species Artemia sp. Qi Xiang Cuo. The sequence goes on along the minus strand of NC_142802.1, from coordinate 74,784,645 downwards.
CTGAAGACTAGAACTCTACAGACTCTTCGTCTAGAAGGGTTTCTATGGGTTGACAGCCCCCTTCCACCCATAGAATTTGTGTAAATGATGCCAATCCATACCCTAGAAAAAGTGAAGTACAATGGTCTGATTTATTTCTGGGATGAGGTCAAACTTTATGAACGCTGAGAAAACAGGCGAACGATTTGAACTTTCAGGGTGTCACGTGAAGTCATAATATTCTTTCTGGGGGAAGAAGGATATTACAGCCTGAAACCTGTGTGTGCACGGATATTGTGCCCAAAACCTGTCAGGATATTTTATTATGAGCATATACTATGTAAGCTTTAGACCTATAAGTTGTGTCAAGATTGATGCCAATTTTCAGAATGTTCATGGCTTACACTTTGAGTTTAGAAAATATGTTGATTTTTTTTCAAATATGTTAAACACATAAATAGAATCCTTGATGACCCAATGCTAATGGGAATCTCAAAGATTGCGAAAGGACATTATATTATATCTGCTCCCTCTATTTCTCACTGCCCCTTGTGTAACCATAATTATGCAGTGTAAAGCATCTGGAAAAGAAGGGAAAAGGGATTAAGAGTCTTATGAAATTGCTAATGAAACAAGGGCCTGGATAATTATTTTCCAAAAGGGTAAGCCAGAATAATTAACCCCGGAGAAAAATTAAGCGTGGAAAAGGTACTTTTTACCAGAGCTCAAAAATTTGTTTTCATAAGTACATTCTAAATTTCTGATAAACCTAGATTACCGTATATTTATGATATCCATATTTAATTTGAAGTGGGATATTTTTTCATGACACAGTTTCTTTGAAAAGTATCCTATTAATATCAGCTGTACTTTATGCTGTAATTATCACTTTACTAGGCTGCAGTAACTTGTGCGACCATTTGGGACAACTAGAAAAATCCAGTTAAGGGTTTAAAATGATAACAGTTACAATAGTGTAGGCTACTTTTCATGCTTTCAAGCCTTCTCCAATCCAAAAAATATGATAATGGATTATTTGTGATGCAAATGACACTTTTTTTTGCTACAATCAAGACAAATTCATAGAGGACACAGGGATGAACCATATATATACCTCGCCCCTTCTCAACAATTCTGAAACAAAAATAAGTAGTGCAAAATTTATTAGCCTCAGTAGTATCGCTATAATGATTTTAAATGGGCTAATACCCCGGATTTCAAATGAACCCTGCTTTTAAAGACGTCCCTGCCCGTAGTTTTAAATGTCCTCATAGCCTGGATTTCAAATGGGCTCTGTTTAAAATGGTCAGCAGGTGTGTGTTACATCATATTGGTGACTAGGAGATGCAGGTGTTAGGAAATGTTTACTTTTGGGAAGACACATCCCCGGATTCCGACACGGCCGTTTTAAATGGTCAGCAGATGTTATGTAATTTGGGTGTTTACTTTCAGTTGTCACGTAATTGGACTTGAGGGTGGAATGTTTACATTTGCTTGTCATTTCATAGGAAACTAAGATATGCAGATGTTAATTACGTAATATGACTTTTTAGAGTCCACTAGTAAAGCAGGGGGAATTTTATTTAGACATTTTTTCAAGAAGTTTCAAGACTTTTCAAGACGTTTGTATTCTTCGAGACGTTTTGAGACATTTCAAAACATTTTTTTAAAAGACGTTTTCTTCAAGAACTGTTTCTCAAGACGTCTCAAGACGTTTCAAGACGTTTTTCTTCAAGACATGTCAAGACATTCCAATACATTTATAAGAATTTTTTCCTTCAAGACCTTTTTTCAAAACGTTCCAAAACATTTCAAGGTGTTTTTTTCCAAGACATTTCAAGACAATTCTATAGTTCTAATGTAATGGGAACGTTCAAGGATGATGCTTTCACACGTAACATGTTTCTTTGGACCCCTATGGGGAATCCCCAGTTGTAATTGAGGGGAACACACACTTGGGTTGTTACATACTACTTTTTGAGAGTGTATTTTTCTTTCAATGCGTTTTTCTTAGGGAACCTTTATTTTCTATTGATTTTTGTCCTTATTATGACTCTAAAGGATATTTAAATCCAATGGAATGGAGCTTTCACAGGGTGGATAATAAACGCATTTGTAATATTTTGTTTTAGCTAATACATTCTTCGAAATAATCTATTGCATACAAAGAGACCTCATGTCCCGCTTATTAGAATGATGATCTCATGTTTCCAGCCCTTTTAAATATGAGACCGCAAAGTGCACCAATCATATTGATTTTTAGAGCATTAGATACACCTGCCGATTACAGGGTTATTAGTGTTCTAATATGACCTAGATAGGTTAATTTCCACAGCAGATGTTATATAACATTAGCGTTAGATTTCTCAGTGCATTAGTGAAATAGATTGAAGTTTTATCCTAGATCATTATAACAAAAGTAAAAAACAAAATGTGAAAATGCTTATAAAGGATAAAAAGCAAAAACTTGCTCGAATTATAGAAAGGTGGGGGTCCTAGCATGTAATTTCGGGGAGTGAGAGTTGTTTTTAGTGGTAAATTTAAGCCTTATTAAGACACTTCGAGAGCTTTTAATGAAATACCACATTTCTTTGAGCCATGAATATGAATATACACCCCACCTTGGCAATATGTAGCTGGCCCACACCCAAGGAAGAGATTTCTGAGGGAGAGGGTTGTTATTAGAGTTAAAGTTTTATTTATCCTTTAGTTTAGGTTTTACAAAGCCCCTATAAGCAAAAATAAAGAATTTTGAATTCTTTTGGCTAGAATTCTCTTTTGCACAACGAAATGACTGAAAATGTTGCTTTGCTGGGGGCAGACTTTTTGGCAAAAATAAATATCCATTTTAACCCTTATTTTATAGGACTATCTGCAGCTTTAGAAAAAAATGCGCCACCGTATGGCATTACTGCCTCTGAAACTCGAGGCTCAATATACGTGTAGATTTCAATAAATATAAATCAATTGACTCTCTCTGAATTTTCACACAATGGCCTTTTAGCCTTCTTTTGGCTAAAATTCTCGTTATGCACCATGAAATGACTGAAAACACTGCTTTGCTGGGGGAAACACTTTTTGGCTGTAATAAATGTTTATGTTAACCCTTATTTTATAGGACTACCTACACCTTTAGAAACAAATGCACCACTGAAAGGCATTGCTACCACCGAAGTTCGAGGCTCAATATGGGCATAGATTAAAATAATCCTAAGTCAATTGACTTTCTCAGAATTTTTACACAATAGCTTCTTTGGGCTAGAATTCTCATTTTGCACCAAGAAATGACTGAAAACGCCGCTTTGCTGAGGGACAAACTTTTTGGCTAGAATAAATGTCTATGTAAACCTTTGTTTTATAGGGCTACCTGCACCTTTAGAAACGAATGCGCCACCGTACAGCGTTACTTCCTCTGAAAATCGAGGCTCAATATGCGTATAGATTTTCGAATTAATTAACTATCACAGAATTTTTAAACAATAGCATTTTAGCCTTCTTTTGGCTAGAATTCACATTTTCTCCACAATTTGATTGTTCTTTGATGATTTATTCTTTCATGAAAATTAATTTATCATGATTTTTTTCGCGAAACTTGTTACGTGTTTTTTTCCTCGTTAAACATGATGCATATTTATCTTTGTTCTTGAAACTTGTTGCATGTGGATTATTTCTTCAAGAAACTTAATATACCTTGATTTATGTCTTCAAGAAACTTGTCATAAAGAAAGAAAAACGAGCAAAAATGGGGTTTTTATTGGCAAAATTACGATAGGCTACTGAAAAAAAAACAAAGCGAATATTTCGAGAGGACAGACGCCTCTCCTCTCCAACGCGAAATGAAACGATGTATCAATAAAAGCCAAAAATTAAAAGAATTAAAACCAACTATTTAACAACCATAAAAGCGAGTTATTCGCCAATATCCGCGATTTGCACAAAATCTCGTTCCACGCTGAAGAAGAGAGGCGTTTGTCCTCTCGAAATATTCGCTTTGTTTTTTTCAGTATCTTTTTTTTCGAAATATCCGTCGATGGCAGTTCATATTTTTTTGGATTTTGTGCAAATAGCGGATATTGGCGAATAACTCGCTTTTATGGTTGTTAGGTAGTTGTTTTTAATTCTTTTAATTTTTGGCTTTTATTAATATACCGTTTTATTTCGTGATGAAGAAGAGAGGCTTCTTTACTCCCAATTTATTAGCTTTTTTTTTCTAAGTCTCGTCTTTTTGCCTATCAGTAACCCAATTTTTATTCTTTTTCTTTTTTTTCGTAATGTCAAGCCTATGTGGTTTAAGAAATTATCCAAGAAACTTGTTATATATTTATTTTTTCTTCGTGAAACTCGAACATTGATTTTAATCGTTGTGAAACCGGTTTCATTGGTGGAACACAAAATACAAAAAAATACTTTGCACAATTCCAAAATACTTCTAACAGAATAAAAATTAGTTGATGCAGAACAGAAGATACTTGCTACAAAACATAACATTCTAACATCAACCCAAATACTTCTTATAGAATACAAAAAAAGTTCAAACATAATACAAAATCATTTCTACAAAACAGAAATAATACTTACAAAATACAAAAATGCTTTACACAGTTCTAAAACAGTTCTAACAAAATGAAAAATAGTTGATGCAGAACACAAAATACTAGCTACAAAACACAAAAATTCTAACAAGATCCCAAATACTTATTATAAAATACAAAAAGTTTATATATAATAAAAATAATTCCTACAAAACAGAAATAACTCTTTAAAAATACAAAAAATAGTTGACACAATTCTAAGGTAGTTTTTACTGAAAGAGAAATTGTTGCTGTAGAACACAAAATACTTGCTATAAAATACAGAAATTCAAGCAACACCCCAAATACTTCTTATATAATACAAAAAAAGTTCCAATATAATTCGAATAATTACTACAAAACAAAAATAACTCTTACAAAATACAAAAGTACTTTGAGCAATTCTAAAATAGTTCTAACAGAAGAAACAATAGCTGGCGCAGAACACAAAATACTTGCTACAAAAAACAGAAATTCATAAAAACACCCAAAACTTTTTCTATAATACAAAAACTTCGAACATTATACAAAATCATTCCTAAAAAACAGAAATAACTCTTACAAAATACAAAAAAAAACTTTACACAGCTCTACAATAGTTCTAACGGAATGAAAAATAGTTGATGCAGAACAAAAGAAACGGTACTATCCCATTATCTGGGCCTCTCGAGTTAATCACTATAGACTAGGCAATGATAAAACCCGTTTTTGACGTCTTAACTGTTATAGAGAAGGCAATGATAGCAAGTTTTTCATTGCGTATACGATATTGAACCGTGTTTTTTGGGGTTGAGGGGGAGATATGTACCTAGGTTAGGTTACGTTACGTACTTAATATATGCAATGTCTTACCCCCAACCCAAATGTGCAAATATATAGCCCAAATTTGTTTTTAAACTGTTATATATTCATCCTATTTTATTTTATTTCATTAGCATTAACCAAATTTGACTTTTTAGAGAGGCCCGAATAATGGGATAGTACCCAAAAAACTAGCTACAAAACACAAAATTCTAACAACATCCCAAACACTTCATAAAGAATACAAAAACTTCAAACATAATCCAAATAATTCCTACAAAACAGAAATACTTCTTACAAAACACAAAAATACTTTGCACAGCTCTTAAATAGTCTTAACAGACAGAAAATAGTTCTTCTTATATAGAATACTTCTTATAGAATACGAAAAAGTTCATTTTACACAACTCTAAAATAATTCTAACAGAATTGTTGGTGTTGAACACAAAATACTTGCTATAAAACGCAAAAATTGTAATAGCGTCCCAAATGTTTCCCATGGAATACCTAAAGTTCAAATATAATCAAAATAATTCCTATAAAAAATATTCTTACAAAATCAGAAAATACTTTACACAATCTTAAAATAGTTCTAACAAAATGAAAAATAGTTAGTGCAGAACACAAAATACTTGCTACAAAAAAGTTCTAATAACCTCCCAAATACTTCTTATAGAACACGAAAAAATCATACATAATCCAAAATAACTCCTACAAAACAGAGATAAGTCCACAAAAATACAATAATACTTTGCACAATTCAAAAATAGTTCTAAAACAGAATGAAATATGGTTGGTAAAGAACAAAAATACATGTTATAAAACAAAAAAATCTAAGAAAACCCCTGAGGCTTCTTCTAGAATACAAAAAGTTCATATATAATCCAAAATAATTTCTGCAAAACAAAAATAATTCTTTCAAAATGCGAAAATACTTTGTAGAATTCTAAAATATTTCTAATAGAATGAAAAATAATTGGTGTAGAACCCAAAATGCTTGCTATAAAATACAAACTTCTAGCAATATTAAAATACTTCTTATAGAATACAATAAAGTTCAAACATAACCTAAATGATTCCTACAAAACAAACAATTAGTGAGTGTGAAACATTGTTAGCCTTTAAATGGGCTCTCGGTTAATTTTTTTGTCGACTAGTCAAGGTTAGATTCACTTAAACCCTTACCGCTTCTTCAGTAATTTTTTAGATAAGGAGCAAAAGTTTAGGTCTTCTCATATCTGATGTATTTTTCTTTATCTGGTATCTTTTCAGACACTTATTGAGAGAAATATCGAACTTCATCTTCGGGCCATGAATTGAATGCAGGTATTTCTCACAATTGAAGTCTTCCAAGTTAAATAATGGAATGTGTATCATAGTTCTAACAGAATAAAAATAGTTGGTGCAAAATACAAAATACTTGCTACAAAACATAAAATTATAACAACATCACAAATGCTTTTTCTAGAATACAAAAACTTTATACATAATCCAAAATTTTTCCTACAAAACGTCAATATTTCTTACAGAATACAAAAATACTTTGTAAAATGCAAAAAAAGGTCTAACAGAATGATAAAATAGTTGGTGCAGAATGCAATATACTTGGTACAAAACACAAAAATTCTAGCAATATCCCGAATACTTCTTATAGAATACAAAAACGTTCGAAGATAGCCCTAATAATTCCTACAAAAAAAATACTGAGTGTAAATTATTTTTAACCCTTAAAAGGAATCTTGTGTAATTTTTGTTCAATAGACATGGTTAGATTCACTTTTTGATAGTAGGAGCGAAATTCCAGGTCTTCAGATATTTGATGCATTTTTCCTTATCAGGTATCTTCTCGAGCACCTATTGAAGAAGACATTAAAGTTCAGTTTCTGGGTCACGAGCTGAGTGTAGATTTGTCTGACTCTTGAAGTCTTCCAAGTTGAATAATGGAATGTCTTATCACATTGAGCCATTAGGAGCTTATCTGTTGGGGCGTCCCTCTTAACATAAACAGCTTGCCAACCAAACAAACTGAACATTTTCCGAATGTCCTCTTGTACTTTTCTTTATTCATAGCCATTTCATTGCATGGTCTTATGATTTTATCATAAAAACCCACTTCGGTTTATAAAACTTTAGTTTGTACACCATAATTTTTTATTGTACTTGAACATATTGTATTTGAGATTATATTTATAGCTATAATCTTCACGAAACTTTTCAACCAACAATAGGAATGCCGCTTCAAAAATGACACTACACAAGGAATGTTTCAATTCGATAAACTCTGAGTCAATTATACCGAACATAATAATAGATCTTGAAAAAAAAATAATGTTGACACACTAAACTCATTTTCAATACTGAAGCATTTGAATCGTAAGATCTATCAATTGACATGTCGTTGATCTTCAAAATAGTTTTTTCTAGATAATAAAATTCCTTAGAACCAAAACAAATCGCGCCAGGTTACGCCATTATGAGACGTAAATATTGGACCAAATAACCTAACCCTGGGTATCTGGAGACAGCATTCAACTCCATGTTGGATTTTCTTTTTCTCAAGCTAGACACATGAGTGTGAATTAAAACCTAACTCTTGCCATCCATTCCACTATAGTTATAGATAGCAGCATAACTGGATAGGTTAGGTTACATTAAGTTAACTACTTTTAAGTTAAGTTCGTTTAGGTTAGGTTAGCATGGCCGGCCAAGGTAACCTAACCTAAACGAACCTAACTTAAAAGCAGTTAACTTAATGTAACCCAACCTTACCAGTTATGCTGCAATCTATAACTATTGTAGAATGGATGGCAAGAGTTAGGTGGTAATTGATACTCATGTGTATCTGGCTTTGAATAAGCAATCCAATGTGGAGTTAAATGGTAGCTGAAGGTTTCCAGGCTTAGAGTAGATGGTCCAATACATACATGTCATGATGGTGTAATCTCGTGCGATTTGTTTTGGTTCTGAGGGAGCTTTATAATACAGCAAAAACAGGTTTGGAAGGTCAACGTCACATCAACTGATAGATCTTACGATTCATATGCTTCAGTATTGAAAATAAACTCAGTGTGGGAACATTGATTTTTTCCAGAGCTATTAAAATGTTCGGTTTAATTGACTCAGAATATATCGGTTTGAAACATTCCCCGTGTGGTGTGAATTTTGAAGCAGCATTCATATTGTTAGATCAAAAATGCCGTGAAGTTCATAGATATAAATATAACCTCAAATACAGTATGTTCAAGTATAATAAAAAACTGATGATGGGCAACATTAAGTTTTATAAGCCGAATTAGCTCTTAAGATAAAATCATAAGACCATGCAATGAAAATGGCTATGAAATAAAAAAAAACACAAGAGGAAATATGTAAAATGTGCAGTTTTTGATATGCAAGCTGCTTATGCTAAGGGGGTTGTCCCAACGGATAAGCCCTTGATAGCAGAATGTGATACAGACATTCCATAATTCAACTTGGAATACTTTAATTGTGAGAAATATCTGCATTCAATTCCTGACCCAGAAGATGAAGTTCACTATTTCACTCAATAGGTGCCTGAGAAGATTCCTGATAAGAAAAAATGCATCAGATATCCAAATACCTGAATTTTAACTCCTTCTATCAAAAAGACTGAAAAAGTGGCAAAAGGCTTAAGTGAATCTAACCTTTATTACTGGACAAAAATTACCCAAGAGTGCTTTTAAGGACAAAAAATGTTTTACGCTCACTAATTTTTTTTGTATAGTAGGAATTATTTAGGTTATGTTTGAACTTTTTAGTATTCTAGAAGAAGTATTTGTGATATTTCTAGAATTTTGGGTTTTGCTGCAAGTGTTTTGTTTTTTACACCAACTATTTTCTCATCTTGTTAGAACTATTTTTGTATTGTACAAAGTATTTTTGTATTTTGTAAGAACTATTTCCGTTTTGTAGGAATTAAATAAAAAACACGAGCTTTTTTAACTGAAAGTAAAAAGCGACATTAAAACTTAAAACGAATACAAGTTATTCCGTATATGAAAGAGGCCGCCCCCTCCTCAACGCCTCGTTCTTTATGCTAAAGTTTGACTCTTTCTTACAACTCTACTTTTTAAAACAATAAAAAATTTAGCGTAAAAAGCGAGGCGTTGAGGAGGGGGCAGCCCCTTTCATATACGGAATGATTTCTGTTCGTTTTATGTTTTAATGTCGCTCCTTCCTTAGAGTTAAAAAACTTGTTTTTTTTTATTTAATTTCTGATCGTTTTTTAGTTAGTGCAGCTTTTATTTTGGCTTACCGTCACTGAATAAGCAAAACCAAAATTTACATATTAATTTTACTTTTCTTGTGCTAAATGGCTTTCCAATAAACCAAAACCAATACTATACAGAAATACCAATACAGAAATTATTCCGTATATGAAAGGGGCTGTCCCCTCCTCAACGCCTCGCTCTTTACGCTAAATTTTTTTACTGTTTAAAAAATAGAGTTGTGAGAAAGTCAAACTTTAGCGTAAAGAGTGAGGCGCTGAGGAGGGGACAGCCCCTTTCACATACGGAATAATTTCTGCTCTTTTTAAGTATTAACGTAGTTCCTTACTTTCAGTTAAAAAAAACTTGTTTTTTTATTTAATTTTTGAACGTTTTTGAATTAATGCAGGTTTTGATTTTGGCTCACCGTACATGAATAATTAAACAAAATTTTTATATTAATTTTACTTTAATTGGTTTAACGGCTTTCTCAAAACTTGTTTAATTTTATTTACGAACGTTTTTACTAGTAATAAATATACGTAACTTACGAATTAACTTACGTAACGAACTTCTATATTCATAGATTTTTAATACGTGTATTAGAGAATTCGCCCCCTAGTCAATACCTTGCTCTTTAAGCTAAATTTCGAATTTTGTTCTTTAAAAATGACCCTTAATCACAAAGGACGTTAATTAGAATAAATAGTTCTTATGAAAGTACTAAAGCATCTTTGGCTTAAAGAGGGAGGTATTGACTAGGAGGTGAACCCAATCATATACGTAATATTTTCTGTTCGTTTTAAGTTGTGATGTTGCTCCTTACTTTCAGTTGAAAAACTTGTTTTTTTTTATTTAATTTCTTGTCTTTTTTTAAAGAATGCTGGGAAATCTGGCGCCCCCTTCATAGCAATGTCCCTTCCCCCATGAAAGTTCCTTCATGGAAAGATCCTCTCACATAACACCCAACCCACCCCCCTCCCCCACTACCAGAAAAAATCCCCCCTGAAAACGTCTTTATACTTCCCAATAACCAATACAATATGTTAACATTGGGTAAAGTTCATAACTTTCAGCCCTCCCCCCGAGGACTTCAGGGAATTAAGTCATCCTTAAATACATACCTATCATATTTTCGACCATGCTGAACAAATGTTTATCTCAAAATTTTGATCGGATGAATTTGGGAAAAAAATGTGCGTTGGAGGGGGCCTAGTTGCCCCCTTTTTTTTGGTCACTTAGAAAGGGCACTAGAACTTTTAATTTCCGTTCCAATGAGCCCACCCATGATATTCTAGGAGCACTGGGTCAATAAGATCACCCTTGGGAAAAAAACAAAAAACAAAAAAACAAACAAATAAACACGCATCCGTGATCTTTCTTCTGGCAAAAAAGCAAAATTCCACATTTTTGTAGATAGGAGCTTTAAACCTCTTCAGTAGGGTTCTCTGATACTTTGAATATGATGGTGTGATTTTCATTAAGATTATATATTTTTTAGGGGGTCTTTCCCCTTTTTCGAAAATCAGCCAAATTTTCTCAGGCACGTAACTTTTTATGGGTAGGACTAAACTTGATGAAACTGATATATTTTAAATCAGCATTAAAATTTAATTCTTTTGATGTATCTATTGGTATCAAAATCTCGTTTCCTACAGTTTTGGTTACCATTGAGCCGGGTTGCTCCTTACTTATAGTTCGTTACCACGAACTGTTTGATGATTTTGGATTATGTTCGAAGTTTTTGTATTCTAGAAGAAGTATTTGGGATGCTTGTTATAATTTTGTGTTTTGTAAAAAGTATTTTGTGTTCTGCACCAACTATTTGCATTCTGTTATAATTATGACACACATTCCATTATTCAACTTGGAAGACTTCAGTTGTGAGAAGTACCTGCATTCAATTCCTGACCCCGAAGACAAAGTTCGATATTTCACTCAATGGGTGCCTGAGAAGACACCTGATAAGAAAATTTTCATACATCAGAAAACCTAAACTTTTTCTCCTTCTATAAACAAATACTAAAGAAGCGGTAAAGGTATAAGTGAATCTAACCTTCACTATTGGTTAAAACAATTACCTGAGAGCCCTTTTGAGGTCTAAAAATGTTTTATACTCACTAACTTTTTGTTTTGTAGGAATTATCTGGGTTATTTTTGAACTTTTTTGTATTCTATAAGAGTTACTTGGGATACTTCTAGAATTACTTTGTTTTCTTAGCAAGCATTTTGTGTTCTACAACAACTATTTTTCATTCTATTAGAACTATTTTAGAATTGTGTAAAGTATTTTGCGAAGTTATTTCAGAGTTCAATGTCAGAACAACTAAAATCAGATACTTTATTAACATTGCTAAATCAGTGAGTTTCTTTTCAAGTGAATTAATTTGACATTTCACAATAACAGGCTTGGGATCATAGAGACTTGTAATCCTGACCTGACCTTCATAATTATATCAGTATCCTTCTATTTTTGGGCAACAATTGGCTTGGGATTGTTCTGACATATAACAGTGACCAATATTTATAATCTGAACGGTTTAAAATTGTGGTGGTTGAAAATAGGTGCTTTGAAAAGATGACAAGTATTAGCGAAAAATTTGAGGATCTGAATGACTTTGAACTTATCTTTTCGCCAGTGTTAAATTTTTTCCAAAGTAATTGGCTGAATTCGATTTCTGAGAAGGAAATTATTGAACATCGAGTGAACCTTTTTGCTTCACCATAAATAGTTGAAGCTAAGACTGATTTATGGTCAAAACTTGCACCTAATGAAATTCCTCGCCGCAGTGGTGAAAAGTCTGCAACCATTAATATTACGGACATACTCGATGTTTTGAAGAAGTATGATGAAGCTAGCATCACTATATCAACTTATGTGATTAAAATTCCGACTGAAGTTCCGGTGTTGCCAGCTGTGGCCTATTCACAATTAGCCTCTAAAGTTTCCAAAGTTCATCAGCTTGCTCAAATTGTGTGAGCAAAGTTGGACAGTTATAGCCTCAATTACCCTCAGATACCAGAACCTGCAGGCTCTAATCGGCAGACAACCACTATTGTCTTCTCTCAAGTGCCGTCTCATTTATCAGATCCCATTTAACAGGAAAGACGCTGTTGATAAAATCAATGGCCATGAACTTGTTTCCAGTATTCGCCTTGTTAACGATAAGTCGAATGTAAATATAGATAAGTCTGCTGCCGAAGACTTCCAGGCATCTGTTCCCATCATTCTAGCTGGCACGTCGACCAAAGAAATTCCTAAGAATATTTGGCCAGTATAGAAGGCGTTCCAGAGGATTTTGCGATTCAATCTTTCACAAATTGTAACGATAATGTTGCTGCCAAAAGGCTGGGCTCTTCGAAAACAGTTAAGCATGATTTTGAGGATTATTTTTCTAAAGCTGCTTATTTCAAAGACGGTGTGGGAAATGGTTGTGAATTATTCAGACTGAGTGAGTTTAAGGAAATTCCAAAGTGTTGTTTTAAGTGCCGATCACCCCACCACTTCCAGTCTTATTGTCCCAGTCCTATGCCCAAATGCGCTCGTTGCGCCGACCCTCATATTAGTACGAAAGAAAATCCGAGCAATGCCACACAAAAATGTGCCAGTTTCAATGGTGAACACGTATCTTTTAGCTTGTCATGTTCCGTTCCCCACGGTTTTGCAAGTCAATATGCCTCTAAATGACTTTACAAATTTCAATGATATCGCATAGTATCAATGGAAAAAAACACAAAGATGCTGATATTGACGATCTGTACGAGAAATTTGACGTTATCTGCTTGAAAAAAAACCTTGTTAACTCCCTCTAGTAGAAATTTCTTTCATCGGAGCTCTATTCATTCGGTTTTTACTTCTGATGCAGTTCCCACGCGTGGTCTCCCTTCTTGTGGTCCGGCCTGTATTTTCAAAAAAAGCATTGATCTTTCGAACTCGTCCCTTTTTTATCTGGATAAACATATTCTTGCTGTGAGAGTAAATAACACTGTGTTCACTTTTGTTTATCTTTAATACGAGATATAAAAATAATAAAAATAATACAGTGGGTTCAATAAATAGATTTGTGCTTTTGCATGTAAGTCTTCGTGATGAATCTCGTGATGAATTTCGTGATGAATCGTGTCAAGGAAAATAAATTTGATTTTATAGTTCTTGGTGACTTTAACACGGATTTAGATAAACAAAGTTATCGATCCCGAAAAATTTTGGAGTGAATGCCCCCTTACGTGATTCTGAAGAAAAGTTTACAATACTTTTACATTCATCATTCTGGTAGTGTTTCTAATATTGATCATATACTCAGTTCGTCACATCTAGAATACTCGATTATTCATGTTGATATTGAGAATGATGACTTTTACCATCTATCGCTTTCATTTACTACTAAACTAAAACGTAGCCTTTGCCATGTTGCCACTATTGGGAATCCTAAATTGTTTAAACGTAGTAATTAGAAAAGAGCCGATAATTGCTTTATATATATTGTCTTTATCTACATTACTTAGTTGTATTCGTGTGCCTTACCATATACTCCAATTGGAAGTAAGCGGAAGTAAAGGGTAGTAAGCGTGATCTTGATAGATATTAAGATGATATGATTAGATGGATGAAAGAAGCTGAAAAAATCGCGGTTCTCTAAGAGAGAATTCGTATTAAAATGCGGAAACCCATATGAGCTGCGTATCCTGAATTAAATAATTATAAAAATAAGGCAAAATTTTGTCTGCGAATTTGGGTTGATTGCTGTAAATATACGTCGGGATCTGTTGCGGATATAAAGCAGAAAACAAATAATGAAAATAAAAAGTACCTTAGATCCATTCGTTATAAGGGTATGGAATTTCCCGCATCTAAAATGGATGGGTCTAAATTGATAAATTCTGAGAAGCTGGATAAAAATTATCTTTATAACAGGGATTCAATTTCTAGTTCACCATGGTATGTTTACTATTTGTCAATTTTTTCCAAAATTGACTTTTTCATGCAGTCACATTATTCTAGGTTACTTACTAAAATTCTTCCGCCTTCGCTTCTTTAAGGTCATATTATTCCAGTATCAGTGTTGAAAATGCAGTTAAGCCGCTGAAATCTTCATCCGTTGATATTGATGGTATTAGTGTAAATAATATAAATCCAAAGTGTGTTGTTCTTTTATTTCATTTGCAGTTGTTGTTCCAATTGTGTTTAACATCTTCGCTGGTTTCGGATAACTTTCTTTGTGGAACTGTCACCTCAATATTAAAACGGGGTAAACTCCCTTCTAATTGCTCATCTTATCGCCCTATAACCACTGCGTGTAATATGAGTAAAATCCTTGACCATATTTTACTTCCTCACTTAAATGAAAATATAAATTTTGGATCGAATCAATTCGGGTTTTAATCTGGTATTGGTTGTCAACATGCACACCGTGTTCTTTTTTCTGCCCTTAATAATAGCCAGGCTGAGGGGTCACCAATTTATGTATGCACTTTGGACCTTTCTAAAACTTTTGACAGTATAATCCATAGTCAACTTTTTTTTCCTTTTTTAATAATGGTGTAAATATTTCAGTTATTTTTTTTTCGTTTTTGGTATGAGAATTCTTTCCTCCGAATCAATAAATCTGGACCTCCGTTTGTCGGTATACGTCAGGGTGTCAAACAGGGAGGGGTTTTATCACCTTGTGTGTTCAAAATGTGCATTTCTGGTGTATTAGATGAAATTAGATAAAAATATTTCATTTGACTCTCAGATGTTTCATATCTTCCCTGTGCGGATGATCTTCTACTTTTGTGTAAAAATAAGCAAGGTCTCCCGTTGATGGTTTCAAAAGTTTCACGTCTATTTTCTAAAATTGATCTTTCTCTTAATGTTGCGAAATGTAAATTTCTACTTTTTAATGGTCCGACTTCCTCTAATGCTACCTTAGTTTGTCGCAGTTTTTCTTAGCCTCTGTTTCCGCCTTTCGGTGGTTTGATATTACTGTTACTACTTCAATTTCTAGCCTACGGCAGTGCACTGTTCGAGACGTTCAAAAGAAAATTCAAATGGGCTATTCTAAGATTGTTGCCAATCGAGGGAAGTATAATAGACGTGCACTGGGTAGGCTGTATGCTACATCCTTTGATAATTCTGTCCTTTATCTCTCTGGTCTTTATACCCTTCTAAAGAAAAAAGATGTCAAGTAGATCCGGTCTTTTTACTTCAGATATTGTAAATTTTTAATTTATTAAATAAAAAAAAACAAGTTTTTTAAACTGAAAGTAAGGAGCGACATTAAAACTTCAAACGAGCAGAAATTATTCCGTATATGAAAGGGACTGTCCTCTCCTCAACGCCTCGCTCTTTACGCTAAAGTTTTTTATTGTTTTAAAAAATAAAGTTGCGAGACAGAGTCAAACTTTAGCGTAAAGAGCGAGGCGTTGAGGAGAGGACAGTCCCTTTCATATACGGAATAATTTCTGTTCGTTTTAAGTTTTAATGTCGCTCCTTACTTTCAGCTTAAAAAACTAGTTTTTTTTTATTTAATTTTTGAAAGTTTTTTAATTAATGCAGGTTTTGATCTTTGCTCACAGTACATGAATAATTAAAACAAAATTTTAATATTAATTTACTTTTATTTAGTTAAATGGCTTTATCGAAACTTGTTTAATTTTATTTACGAACGTTTTTATTAGTAATAAATATACGTATATGAAAGGGACTGTCCTCTCCTCAACGCCGCGCTCGTTTCGCGAAAGTTTTTTTTTGTTTTAAAAAATAAATTTTTGAGACAGAGTCAAACTTTAGCGTAAAGAGCGAGGCGTTGATGAGGGGAAAGTCCCTTTCATATACGGAATAATTTCTGTTCGTTTTAAGTTTTAATGTCGCTCCTTACTTTCAGTTTAAAAATCTTGTTTTTTTATTAAATTTTTGAACGTTTTTAAATAAATGCAGGTTTTGATCTTGGCTCACGATACATAAATGATTAAAACAAAATTTTCATATCAATTTACTTTTATTTTGTTAAATGGCTTTCTCGAAACTTGTTTAATTTTATTTACGAACGTTTTTATTAGTAATAAATATACGTAACTTACGAATTAACTTACGTAACGAACTTCTATATTCATATATTTTTAATTTGTTTATTAGGGGGTTCGCCCCTTAGCCAATACCTTGCTCTTTAAGCGAAAGTTCGAATTTTGTTCCAATTCTTTAAAAATTACCGCTTAATCACAAAGGCCGTTAATTAGAATAAATAGCTCTTATGAAAGTACTAAAAAATCTTTGGCTTAAAGAGCGAGGTATTGACTACGGGGTGAACCCAATAATATATGTAATATTTTCTGTTCGTTAGAAGTTTCGATGTTGCTGCTATTGCAGTTGAAATACTTGTTTTTTTATATTAAATTTCTGATCTTTTTAAAATAATGCTGGGAAGTCCGGCGTCCCCTTCATAGCAATGTCCCTTCCCCCATGAAAACTTCCTTCATGGAAAGATCCTCCCACATAACCCCCGACCCACCCCTCACCCCCACTACCAGGAAAAATCTCCCCTGAAAACGTCTGTATACTTCCAAATAACCAATATTATATGTTAACATTGGGTAAAATTCATAAGTTTCAGCCCCCCCCCGGGAATTTCGGGGGATTAAGTCATCCTAAAAGACATACTTATTATATTTCGAACATGCTGAACAAAATAGCTATCTCAAAATTTTGATCAGGTGACTTTGGGAAAAAAATGAGCGTGGGAGGGGGCCTAGTTGCCCTCCATTTTTTTTGGTCAATTAAAAAGGGCACTATAAATTTTAATTTCCATTCCATTGTGCCATCCAACGATATTCTAGGACAACTGGGTCGATACGATCACCCCTGGGAAAAAAAAAAAAAAAAATAAAAACGCACCCGTGATCTTTATTATGGCAAAAAATTCAAAATTCCAAATTTTTTTAAATGGGAGCTTTAAACCTATAAAGTAGGGTTATCTGATACGCTGAATATGAGGGTGTGATTTTAATTAAGGTTCTATAACTTTTAGGGGGTCTTCCCTCCTTTTTTTGAAAATCAGCCAAATTTTCTCAGGCGCCTAACTTTTGATGGGTAAAATTAACCTTGATGAAATTTATATATTTGAAATCAACATTAAAATCTAATTCTTTTGGTGTATCTATTTTTATCAAAATATTGTTTTCTAGAGTTTCTTTTACCATTGAGCCGGGTTGCTTCTTACTTACAGTTCGTTACCACGAACTGTTTGATATCCCCCCCCCCCTGGAATAGTAATGGTAAGGAAATTCGTAAGTTTGATATCCCTGATGTAACTGCAAAGTTGGCCGTGCTGCATGGAAGATTGTCAGAATCAGCTTTTTATCTTATATCGCCTCATCATCCTTTAGTCCGTCTGTTCGGTTAATCATTGTAGTGTTTTTTTTATTCGTCGTGTATTTTTTTTTTTTTTTTAGTGTATTTTATTTGTAGTTTTATAGACGTGTGTTGCTCTGAAGTTTTTTCCTCGTGTTGCTCCACAAGTGTCATTGCTTGTTATGATGTAGGTTATAAATAAATTATTATTATTACAGGAGAAGAATTTGGGGTATAGTTAGAAAATAAAATTCAGCTGTATAAAAGAATGTACCCTTGCTTTAATTTTTTTTTTTTTTAGGGGACTTCAATGCATATACTAGTGAAGAGGATGAGTTGCAGGCTGGTGAACCCCTTGTAAATAAACCAGGTCAGGATGTTTGTTTGGAGAATGAATTTGACTATGTTTTCCCTATTAGGAATAGGCTAGGGATAGGTCTCGGAAAATAAATAGATGGGGAAGGAATTTAATAGATTTTTGTAAAAAGGAAGGGTTACTAAGTGTGAACGGAAGGTTTGGATGAGGTCTAGGTGTGGGTAATTTTACGTGTTATAGTGGGTTTAGCCCGAGTTTATTTCATTATATTTTATGTAGTTTTTCTCTTTGGCCCCCGGCGGTCGACCTCAGGGTCCTAGAGTTGGTTGGATCTGACCATCTGCCAGTGAATATTAAGCTGAGAGCATGTATTCGACGGTCCGAAAGGGGAAATGAAAGGTCTACGTGTGAGGAAAGGATCCTTAAACCAGTTTGGATAGCCAAGGATAAAGAAGAATTGGTTAAAATGGAACTAGAAAGTGAGGAATTTCAGAATGATTGCCATTCGATTTTGAATTTTTCAAAACCAGCTGAATTGCATCAAACTGTTTCGGTAATTACAGATAGAATTTATGATAGAATCAAACCTTTATCTCAGGATAGGAAACATCCGGCCGGAAAAGATGAGAGTTTTTTCGATTAGGCATGTAGGCAGAAAAGAGAAGAGGTAATTAGGGTTTTCATGCTACTTAATGCAACAGACCCATTGGATCAGGAAACGAATTTGTGCAGGATAGCTGAATATAGCAAACTAAGGTCAGATTATAATAGCGTTAACAGAGTTAAAGAGAGAGAGAGAGGCAGATGAAAAAATAAATGAGGAAATTAAGAGAGCTTATAGTTTGAATAGCCCAAGAGAGTTTTGGTCGGTAGTTAAATGTTCAATCCAGGGCCTGGTAATAAGAGGAGATATCTCAGCACTTGAGACGTGGCCAGATTATTTTGAGAATAGGGAGTCAGAATATGTTACAGCAAATGGGTCGAATGGTTCGGAGGATAGGTTCAGAGGATTATTTAATACAGAATGATTGATTACGATTTAATTAGGCCTGTATCTTAGCAAGAAATTTGGGATCAGTTGAAAAAGATGAATGGAAATTCATGTCCAGGAAACAAAATAGTATATCTACAAAGGCCTTGAGGTTATACCTATGTTGGCTGCAATTTTTTCGTTTATAGTAGAGAAAGCTTGTTGACCTCGCTCATGGGACATTTCTGTAGCAGTGCCTCTTTTAAAGAAAGGTAATAGGAAGTTACACGAAAACTTTAGGTCTATCTTTGATGGGGAATGGGATAAGTAAATTGTTTTGTAAGGTTCTGTAATTTAGGCTAAGAGATTGGTTAGATGAGGAGGAAATACTTAGCCCGATGCAAGCGGGATTCAGATTGACACTCAGCACTGTTGACCATTTTTTTACTTTGGATGCATTGAGAAGGAAAATGCTAGAGGAAAAAATGGTCGGCTATTCGTAGCCTTTTTAGACCTGAAAAGTGTCTTTGATTCGGCAAATAGGAGGTTGTTAATTGAAAGTCTGTTAGAAATAGACGGAGGGTGAAATTTGTTGTGCAGGTTATGGGGAATTTTTCTAGGCTGCTTACGTCTCATGTGGGCGTGAAAAATGGATATACTTTATCTCCTAATCTTTTATTTTTGTTTGTTAATGATTTAGATAGGGTTATGAAAAATGATGGAGCCCCTCACGTATCTTTAGATTGGTTTAGGCTACCATGCATTTTATTCGTGGATGACCTGGCTCTAGTGGCGGATAGCACAGATAATCTTCAGAAGCAATTAGATATAATAAAAAATTATTTAGAAAAGAAGGATTTAGAATTGAACGCTAAGAAATCAGTAGTATCAGTGTTTAGGGGTAAAGAAGATGTTGATTTAGAGGTTCATTTTAATTTTGGAGGAAAGGTCTTAGAGGTTAAAAAAGAATTTGTTTATTTGTGTGTTGAGTTTAGTGCATTAAGGGGGATGTCTAGGCATATAGGAGATTGTAATTTAAGGGGTAATAGGCTAATAAATATGCTTTTGAGAAGTAATTTAAATCAGCTAGTTGACATGAGGATCCAGAAAAGAGTTTTCCAGACAAAAGTAGCTCCTAGTCTACATTGGGGCTCTGAGGTTTTGAGGTTTTGCTAAAGCCGCTAAGCTAGAAGTAATTCAGCTAAAATATTTTAAAAGGCTTGAAATATTCATTTAGTTCAGTGGTACTGAAAGGAGATTTGGGGCTTTTCTGTTTAAGGAGTGTTAGATTGGTTAGAATGGTAAAATTCTGGGAGAAGGAAATTAGGCTATCTAGAGTTCGGCTTCTTAAGTCAGCTTACTTGGAGAGCTTGAAGGACGGTAGACGTGATTCATGGCCAAATCAGGTCAAGAAAATACTGGACCTTTGTGGACTTTCGGAGGTGTAGAATCTAGGCAAAGGCCCTATGGGTGAAACCGTGTCAGTATGGAAGGAAGTCCAGCGAACCCTAAATGACTAGGGAATCCATGAATGGCAAGCACATAAGGACAAATCTATGTCTTTGAGGTTTTACTCCCAAGCCAAAGACTGTTGAGGAGAGGAAGTTTATTTTAAATTTGGATTGAATAAAGGGGATTTGAAGAATTTGTTGCTGGTAAGAGGGGATGGTTTGGATTTAGGTGAGAGAAAGAAATTTTTGGGAAAGTTTAGGCTCCCGGCTGGCCCTTATATTTGCCCAATGCATGGACGTGTGAATGAGAACTTATTTCATTTTGTATCCGAGTGTGAAGAGCTGTCTGAGTTGCGGAACGAATGTTTTGGACGAGTGTTTGGGAGTGAATGCTGGTTAATTGAGCGGATGGCTTTTAGGAACGCATGTGCTATTAAACAGTTGTGTAAGTTTCTTCGTTTAGGAATCAAACATAGGGAATCATGTTTGAAGGGGATAGCCTGTTACTGTTTTTAGGATTTTAATTTTATTATGATTAGTGTTTGTTGGTTTAAATGTTGAACCTCTATGTGCTTCTTTTTTGTTGTTTTGTTGTTCTTTTTCTTTTTTGATTTTTATTATCTAAAGTTGTATATTGTTCCTGAGCTTTGTTTGTAGACTGTATTATGTGTTGCTATGGCCCACAGGCTTTTTGCAATAAATCTTATCTTATATATGGTAATCCTAATTTCTTCAACTTGTCTCAATTCTAAAATGATCTTTTTCTACTGAGCAATCCATGAACAGTCCATCCGGCGTTTTCAAATTATTATCAGCTAATAATTTCCTGGGCATTTTTCTTCAATCAGTGATTTCTCATTTTTACATAATAAGGTTTTTTTCTTATTTTATTTGTTCTTGGATCCCTTTCGTTGGTTTCATTTTATAAGCCAACGGTTGGAAAGTGGTTCCTTTCTTTTGAAACCGCAGGGAACGATAAATAAAAAGAATGCTCTCTTTTTTGAAAATCCTTTTCTGTAATGCATAAATCAGCTATTTATTTGTTTTTCTTTGATGGGATTCTTTCATTTGTTGATTTCATTTAAATCTAAGAAGATATAAAGTTGCTCTACTAAATTTCGCTCTCTAGCAAGTTCTTTAAATGAAAATAAAGAGCAACATTATAACTTAAATCGAACAGAAATTATTGACCAATTGACCAAGTCTGATCAAGTCTACCACCCTCTTAATCTCTCACTCTTTACGCCAGCGTTTAATGACTACCTAGCCTAAAAAATTTAGATTAAAAAAAAATATAACCAATTTCCAATTGTAGGCATTTTCTTAACCAATCGCCTTAAAAAAAAAACTTGAACAAAAAAGTTTTACTGTTCAAAGAAATAGATGCCTATTCGGCTCTCTAGGCACCGTGAAGAACATTGCTCTTCAATTAGAGTGATAGTTCTTTTAGCAAACATCAGTGTAAAGAGTGGAGACTAAGGAGCAGCTGCCCTCCTCATGTAGAAGATAATCTGTTTTCACTGGAGATTCAATGCCACTCCTGATTTCCATTCAAAAAACAATGTTTTTTTTTTAATGAAAGTAAAGAGCAATATTAAAACTTAAAACAAATATATTTTATTTTGCATATGAGGGGGGCTGCTTCCTCCTCAACTCCCTGCTCTTTCCACCGAAGTCTAATAGTGATTTGAAAAAGTTCTTATTCCAAAAGAACAGCCCTTCTTTAAGACTCAAACAGTTCGTAGTAACGAACTTTAATTTAGGAGTGACCTGGCTCAATAGTAACCGAAACTCTAAAAAACGGAATTTCGATACCAATAGATAGATAAAAAAAATCAGATTTTATGCTTATTTCAAATATATAAGTTTGATCAAGCTTAGTCTTACCCATCAAAAGTTACGCGGGTGAAAAAATTTGCCTTATTTTTGAAAAAGGGAAAAACAACCATCAAACATCATAGAACTTTAATGAAATTCACACCATCAGATTCAGCACATCGGAGAGCCCTACTATTGAGGTTTCAAGCTCCTATCTGCAAAAATGTGGAACTTTGTATTTTTTGCCAGACAAATATTTTGCCAGCGTGTTTATTCGTTTTGTTTTTTTGTTGTTTTTTATTTCCAGGGGTAATCGTATCGACATAGGAGTCCTAAAATATCGCGGGAGGGCTCATTCGAACGAAAATTAAAAGTTCTAGTTCCCTTCCTAAGAGATCAAAAAATTGAGGGCAACTAGGACCCCTTCCACGCTCATATTTTGAACTTTGCCCAATGTTTATATATATTATGGGGAACTATACAGAATTTTTCAGGGGGCATTTTTTATGGTAGTTGGGGGTCGGGGGTTACGTGAGAGAATCTTTCCATGGAGGAAGTTTTCATTGGAGAAGGGACATTGCTGTGAAGGGGCGCAGGATTTCCAGCATTATTTAAAAAAGGATCCGAGAGTAAATAAAAAAACAACAATTTTTTCAACTGAAAGTAAGGAGCAACATCAAAACTTAAAACGAACAGAAATTATTATGTATATGATTGGGTTCGCCCCCTAGTCATTACCTCGCTTTTTACGCTAAAGTTCTTTTTGTACTTTCATCAGAGCTATATATTCTAATTAACGGCCTTTGTGATTAAGGGGTTCATTCTTAAAGAATTGGAACAAAATTTAAACTTTAGCGTAAAGAGTTAGGTATTGACTACGGGGCGAACCCGCTAATATACGTAATAGAAATATACGAATATAGAAGTTCCATACGTAAGTTAATTCGTAAGTTACGTCAGATTACAATTTCGAGAAAGGTATTTAGCCAAAAAAAGGTAAAATTAATATGCAATTTTTGTTTTAATTATTCATGTGCGATGAGTCAAAATCAAAGCTGCATCAATTCAAAAACGTTCAGAAATTAAATTAAAAAACAAGTTTTTTTAACTGAAAGTAAGGAGCGTTATTAAAAATTAAAACAAACAGAAATTTTTGCGAATATGAAAGGGACTCTCCCATCCTCAACGCCTTGCTCTTTACGCTAAAGTTTGGCTCTGTCTCACAACTTTATTTTTTTTTAAATAAAAAAAATGAGCAAAAATTCAAACAATAAAAAAGTATTTTTTTCAGCAAGTAAAAAAAAACAAAGAAGACTATGCAAATATTTTGGTCAAGACTTCCGCTTGACCGTCTTCTGTGCAATAATAGAAAATACAGATAAAAATTCAATAGATTGTATAAAAAAACAAACCTTAAAATAAACACTGAAACAAAAGTATTTCGGTGTTTGTCATAATTAATTTAAAAAAAAAACTTGCCAAAAAATAAGTTTTTCAAAGAAAAGTAAAGGCCATTTTAAAATTAAGCTCAGTAGATACAAATAACTGTTAAAATTCAAACTAAAAACGACCAGAAATTACTATTAAAGAATAAATGAAACCCAAAATGAACAGAAATTAAATAAACAATCATAGCAAAAAACATAAAACAAGTAATAATATAAACGAATAAATAGATCTTAAAGCGACTAATGCTTATATTGAATATTAAAATAAAGCTTTAAACGAAAACAAATAGTTTGATATTAAAGAATAAATGAAACTTAAAACGACTAGAAATTAAATAAACAATCAATGCCAACAGACATACAATATATATTAATGTAAATGAATAAATAAATCCTAAAACGAGTGAAACTTAAATTGAATACGCAAATCAAGTTTGAATCGAATAAAAATAACTACAAACAAGATTTTGGGTATCGCCTCACTGCAGAAGCCTAAAACCTTCTGCGTTATTGGCGCCTTACTAAAAACTATATGAGTCTTGAACAGTCTTGGAAAGTATAAACAAAATCAAATTGAATATTAGATATATAATGACATTAATTGTTGAAAGATCCATCAGTTCAAGACTTGTTTTCACTGTAATTTTATTTTCATTTTCAATGCTGTAAGAACTGGAAAAGAATAAATTTGTAATATACGAGTGATTCGTTTTCAGTGAAGCGCCAATGACGCAGAAGGCCTTAGGTTTTTACAGTTAAAGAAGGGGGCAGTATCCAAATTTTGTTTGTAGGGAAACTATATTTGTCTTGACCAATCTTGGAAAGAACTAATAAATTAAACTGAATATTTGATGTATAATGATATTAATTGCTGAAAGCTCATCAGTTAAAAATTTTACTGTAATTTTAATATTTATTTTCAATATTAAGTACAAAAAAACATTTGTAATATAATTCGTTTTCAATAAAGCGCCAATGTCGCAGTAGGTTTTAGGCTTCTGCAGTGAGGCGATACCCAAACTTTTGTTTGTAGTTATGTTTTTTCGATTCAAACAGGATTTGCATATTCAATTTAAGTTTTACTCGTTTTAAGATTTATTTATTCATTTACATTAATATATTTTTGTTCGCATTGATTGTTTATCTAATTTCTGTTCGTTTTAAGTTTCATTTGTACTTTGATAGCAAACTATTTTTTTTTCGTTTTAAGGTTGATTTTCATATTCAATCTAAGCATTATTTGCTTTAAGATCTATTTATTCATTTATATTATTACTTGTTGTATGTTTTTTTCTATGATTGTTTATTTAATTTCTGTTCATTTTGGGTTTCATTTATTCTTGAATAGTAATTTCTGGTCGTTTTGAGTTTTAATTTTAAACAGGTATTTGTATCTCCTGAGCTTAAGTTTAAAAAGGCCTTTACTTTTTTTTGAAAAACATATTGTTCGGAAAGTTTTTTTAATTAATTTTTGTTCGTTTTTGATTGCAAAAAGTTTCAAGTTTTTATGGCATGGGGGGGTGCTTACTGTCCGATTATTCTTGACTTTAAAAAACGGATCTAGAACTTTCAATTTAAATCGAATGAGGTTTTTTTCAAAGTCTATACGATTACCTATTTAATAAAAACCTTATATATGAACAATGATTAGCTTGCAAAACTTGTGGACAGCTATTGAAAACAATGAATTGATTTAAAAATAGCTCCAATAAGGGTGTTTTGACCATTTCACTTGCTGACACAAAGGGATCACGACTGTTTGGAATTGACCTTAATAGGATTTGTGTGCCAAAGCAATTTTGCATCTATCACAGAGTATGTATTTTCACCTTATAACTGGATAATTATAATAGATTTACTATGTGTTCTTCCCATACAAAACTTTACCTTATTAAAGTCTTTGGGGTCGGGGTGGCGTAGTTGGCATAAAGAAAAAAAACTTTAGCGTAGACAGTATTAGAGGGGGAGGGTGAGGTTAGAGACTCATCCAATACGGCGCGGAGCTTCACTTATCTCCGCCGTTCCCGATTCAGGAGATTAGACAGACTCATCGGGCTGTAGAATGTTGGACATAGAATGTTGGAATGTTGGACAGTTGAACACAAGAATGTTGGACTCTCTGTTTCTTTCCTTGTTAGGGAGAAAAGCAGATGCCTAATATGTATGTGTTAGTACCAAAACATTTTAACTCTCATTGGGCCTTCAGGTATAAACAAAATTAGTCCAAAGTACGCGGTGGGGGGGTTGCTATTTGATCCCTCTTGATTCTCGTGAGTATTTCTGGTCTAGGCTGTTTTTTCGAAAGAAAAATTTTTTTCGAAACACAACAAAAAAAAAACAATAAAACATCGAAACCTTATTGCCTTTTTGGCAATGAGGAAACCTTTTATATGGAAGCAGAAAACAAACAAACAGAGAAACAGAAAAAATTCTTTTGGT
The DNA here is from genome assembly GCF_049724085.1 of Artemia sp. Qi Xiang Cuo. NCBI lineage: Eukaryota > Metazoa > Arthropoda > Branchiopoda > Anostraca > Artemiidae > Artemia > Artemia sp. Qi Xiang Cuo. The sequence continues at coordinate 74,758,294 of NC_142802.1, read as the reverse complement.
ATCTAGGGAGAATTATATAATCGTTGCAGTATATAGAGCTATTCTCGTTGGTGGCCCTGTTTTCACTAATCTTAGTTTACAACTAAAAAACAATAAAACATCGAAACCTTATTGCCCTTATGACCTTTAGTTTTCTATTGTCTAAGACTTAGTAGCATAAGAAAATTAATCTAAAAACTAAAATAAGTTTACACAAGAGATAACCATTCACAAGTAGCATATAGAGCTATCCTCCCATTTGCGCTGCAAATGCGAGGATATTACGGGGTTGGACAGACCTATCCTCCCATTTGCACTGGAAATGGGAGGATATCAGGGCGTCGGGTTTAATGCTAAGGGGTGGGCGGGCAGGGCTAGCTGTACACAACAAAATGAGGAGTAAAGACCCACTAAAACATTAAAGCTTTATGGTCTTTTTGACCTTATGTTTTCTATTGTCTAAAACTTGGTAACAGAAAAAATTAATTAAAAACACTAAAATAACTTTACAAAAGAAATAACCATTAACAAGCACTATATAAGGCTATCCTCACATTTGCGCTTCAAATGGGAGGATATTATGAGGTCGGGTTTAATCCTAAGGGGTAGGCGGACGGGGCTGGCTGTGCACAACCTTCCCGTTGGTGGCCCTGTTTTCACTAATCTTAGTGCACAACTAAAAAACAATAAAACATCGAAACCTTATTGCCTTTATGACCTTTAGTTTTCTATTGCCTAAATCTTAGTAAAATAAGAAAATTAATTTAAAAAACTAAATTTATTTATTAATTTATATTAATATCTATTGTATGTTTGTTTGCATTGATTGTTTATTTAATGATTGTTTGGTTGTTTATATGCCCCCAGGGCATAACTAACAACGCCTACCCCCGGGCCCTGGTGGGCTGTGTCGACACCGGAGTTTTTTGCTATCAGAACCTTGAACTATTTTAACAAAATGTCTATCTCAAAATTTTTATCTGATGTATTTTGGGCGTGGAGGGGGGGGGGGCTAGTGGCCCTCCAATCTCTTTTGACTCTTAAAAGGTGAACAAGAAATTTCAATTTCCAATCAAATGAGCCCTCTCTAAAGTTTATACGAGCATCCCTTCCATAAAAAATAATATGAAGGATTCAGTGAATCCTTAAATTACAACCCTTGCCCTGAGGGCTGGGGGGAGTTTTCAGCCTCAAAGACCTGATTTCCACGAACTTAAAACTACGTTTAATAAAATGGCTGTCTCAAAATTTTGATTGGATGTGTTTGGGGAAAGGGTGGGCGTGAGAGGGGCTTAAATGCCCTCAAATCACTTGCGACTATTAAAAAGGGCACTAGCCCTTTGAGTTTCCAATCGAATGAGCCTTTTTGAAGTTTCTACGACACCGCCTTCTATGAAAACCTTATATGCCCCCAGGGTATAACTTAAAACCCTTGCCTTGAGGGTTGTGGGGGATTGTCCTCCTCAAAAATATATTTTCTATCTGAAAATCAACTACACTGAACAAAATGGCTATATCAAAATTTTTATTGGATGTGTTTGGGGGAGTGATGGGCGTGGGAGGGCTATTTGCCCTCAAATCACTTTCGACCATAAGCTATAAGCGTGACTTAAGCTATTAGTTTTTTTGCTTTAGAGAGCAAAAGCCTAATTTAGAGTGATTAATTTTCAAAAGCCCTAAAAATTGTGCAGCAGAATAACAAGAGAAAAAAAAAATGAATACTACCAACATTAAATCTAATTGGGGAAAAATAACAATATATAATTATGTATAAAACATCAATCAACGTACCAGAAATAAGACTCAAAATAGAGATTTTGAAAACATTTGTCTTCTCTTTATTAAAGTGCAAAGGAAATGCAAAATAAAAATCTTCCTAGGGCTATTCTTAGGTCTAATCAAACCTGAAAACCGCAATTTTCTAAGATTTTCTAAACCCTATGTTTTCTAAAAGCCAGAATGTAATTTGTACTTTACTGAAAAAATTCGAATTAATTTACTGAAAAAATGTGCAAAAATGGAAAAATGTTTCCGTTTAATATGCATATGCTGATTTTTATTCTTTAAAATCTCAATTAATTTTTGTTTTCTTAAAGTTATAAGTGAAAACATTTAAAAGATTTTTTTCTACGACAAAATTTTCTATAAAAACGTTATATGCCCCGGGGCATTGCTTACAACCTTAGCCTTGAGGGCTCTGGGGGGAGTCGCATCATCAAAGACCTAATTTCCAGGACTTTCATCTACGTTGAAAAAAATGACTGTCTCAAAATTTTGATTGGATGTGTTTGGGGAAATGGTGACCTTGGGAGGGGGAGTAGTTGCCCTCCAATCACTTTCGACTATTAAAAAGGGCACTAGCCCTTTCATTTTCCAATCGAATGAGCCCTTTTTGAAGTCTCTACGAAAATACTTTCTATAAAAACCTTATATGCCCCCAGGGCATAACTTACAACCCTTGCCCTAAGGGGTTTGGTGGGTTTATCATTCCAAAAATCATAATTTCCGAATTTTCAACTACGTTGAACAACATGGCTATCTCAAAATTTTAATTGAATCTGTTTGAGGACTTGGTGGGCGTGAGAGAGGGGTTAGCTGCTCTCCATTCACTTTCGACTATTAAAGAGGGCACTAGCCCTTTCAATTTACAATCAAATGAGCCCTTTTCGAAGTTTCTACGGCTAAACTTTCTTTAAAAACCTTATAAAAATATTTATTCATAGGCTTTGACGGGGTTGTCATCCTAAAACACCTAATTTCCAGAACTTTTAACTACGTTGAACAAAATGAATATTCCAAAATTTTGATTGGATGTGTTTGGGAAAATGGTGGACATGAAAGGGGGGCTAGTTGCCCTCAAATTACTTTCAACTATTAAAAAGAGCACTAGCCCTTTCAATTTTCAATCGAATGAGCCCTTTTTGAAGTTTTACGACAACACTTTCTATAAAAACCTCATATACCCCCAGGGCATAAATTACCTTGCCCGGAGGGCTCTGAGGGGGTTTTTATCCTCAAAGATACAATATTTCAAGAACTTTCAACTTTCAACCTCATAACTTTTAACTACGTTGAAAAAATGACTCAAAATTTTGATTGTATGTGTTTGGGAAAATGTGTTTGCGGAATTGCCCTCCAATTATATTCGAGTATTGAAAAGGCCACAAGACATTTCAATTTCCAATGGAATGAGCCCTTTTTGAGGTTTCTACGACAACGTTTTCTATAAGAAAAAAGCCTTGTATGCCCCAGGGAATAACTTACAACCTTTGCCCTGAGGGCTATTGGGAGGTGTCATCCTTAAAGGCCTAATCTCCAAAACTTTTAACTACGTTGAACAAAATGGGTATCTAAAAATTGTGATTGTATGTGTTTGGGGAAAAGCTGGTCGTGAGAAAGGGAGTTAGTTGCCCTCCAATCACTTTCGACTATTAAAAAGGCCACTAGCCCTTTAAATTTCCAATCGAAAGCGCCATTTTTCAGGTTTCAACGACAAATCTGTAAATAAAAACCTTATATGCCCACAGGGTATAACTTATAACCCTTGCCACGAGGGCTCTGAGGAGGTTATTAACCTCAAAGACTTAATTTCCAGAATTTTCAACTACGTTGAACAAAATGTCTATCTCAAAATTTTTATTGGATGTCTTTGGATAAATGGCGGGCGTGGAAGGGATGTTAGTTGCCTTCTAAACATTTTCGACTATTAAAAAGGGCACTAGCTATTTAAATTTCCAATCAAATGAGCCCCTTTTGAAGTTTCTACAACAACGCTTTCTATGTAAACCTTATATGCCCCCAGGGCATAACTTATAATCGTTGGCCTGAGTGCTGGGGGGGGGTGGGGGTTGTCATCCTCAAAGACCTAGTTTTCAGAACTTTCAATTACTTTGAACAAAATGGCTATCTCAAAATTTTGATTGGATGTCTTTGGGGAAAAGGTGGGCGTAAAAGGGGGGTTAATCACTTTCGACTATTAAAAAGGGCACTAGCCCTTTGAATTTCTAATCGAATGAGCCTTTTTGAAGTTTCTACGACAACGCTTTCCATAAAAGTCTTATATGCCGCCAGAAGTAACTTACAACCCTTGCCCTGAGGCCTGTGGGAGAGTGTCCTCCTCGAAAACATAATTTCTAATCTGGAAATCAACTACGCTGCACAAAATGGCTAACTCAAATATTTGATTGGATGTGTTTTGGGAAATGGTGGGCGTGGAAGGGGTGTTAGTTCTCTTCCAATTACTTTCGACTATTAATAAGGGCACTAGCCACTCCAATTTCCAATTGAATGAGCCCTGTTTGAAGTTTCTACGACAACTTCTTTGATACTAAGTGCCCTGTTCTAACCCTCCCCCCCTCCAAAAAATACTATAATTTGCCGACATCGTTTTTTACTTAGGCACGCGATTGCGCTGCCTATGATGCCGAATATGTAGGTCTCATTGGAGTTGTTTCTCCTTGGAGGGGTAAACGGGTTATATAGGTTTCAAGCTCTAATTTACAAAAATGTGGAACTTTATATTTTTTGTCCAGAAGAAAGATAACGGAAACACGTTTGTTGTTTTTTTTTCTTTTCCAGGGTTGGTTGTATCGATCCAATGGTCCTAGATTATCAGGAGAGGGCTCATTCGAACGGATATTACAAGTTCTAATGCTATTTTGAGTGACTAAAAAGATTGGAGGGTATGTAACCCCTCCCGAGCTCATTTTTCCCAAAGTCAGCCCATCCAAATTTTGAAATAGCCATTTTGTTCAGTATAGTTGAAAGGTCAAATAACTGTGTCTTTGGAAAAAATATGACCCCCCCCCCAGACTCTGTGGAAAGTTCTTTAAGTTATGACACTTGCTAATTGTTTACGTATAGTATTTTTTATTGGGAAGTATGGAAACATTTTCGGTTGTGGGGGGCGGGGGCAAGGTGAATTTTCTGCTGGGAAATGTTCTACTAGGAAAATTTCCCATTGGAAGAGAATTTTTTGTGAGGGGTGAAATTTTCAAGGGAATTCTTATACTGTGGGAATTTTCTAGAACTCCCATACGAAATTTTTTCGGTTTGTCTTACTTTTTCTTTGCTGACTCAATTTTACATGTGGGGATGTTAAGTGTAATTATGTGGCCTGAATCTTCACCAGGAAATAATTCTCTAGAGGATATTTCTGTAGGGGAGGGGTGTTTCTCCTTGGAGGGGTAAACGGGTTTCCCGGCATTATTTTTAAAACAATTAAAAATTAAATAAAAAACAAGTATTTGTTTAATTGGAAGTAAGGAGCAACATTAAAACATATAACGAACATAAATAATTGCATATATGAGGTTTTTGCTTCCCTCCGGAATACCTTGTTCTAAAAGTCGTTTAAGTAGGACAATAACAGGTATCTTTTAGAAGTGCAAAAAAGAACTTTAGCGTGAAGATCGAGGTATTGAGAAGGGGGTGACTCATATACGTAACTATTTCTGTTCCGGTGGAACCGGAACAAAAGGGGAAATCGGTGTTTCCCTCTTTTTCTCAAATTAGGCAAACTTTCTCAGGCTCGTAACTTTTAATAGGTAGGACTAAACTTGATGAAGCAATTTCTCTGGAAAATATCTAGCAAATCTTCATGATCTTTTTGGAGCATCCATGCTTCAGAGCCATATTTGACAACTGTCATCACTGTAGCTTCTAATATTCTAATCTTGGTTTGCAGACTTATCTTCCTATCCTTCCAAACTTTTTTTTAAATGTGAAAAAAACACCCTTAGCCTTGGCTATTCTACTTTTAACATCTTCACTGCTCCCACCATCTTTACTAATAATACTACCAAAGTAAGTGAAGCTGCCCACCTGATCAGTCTTTTCATTACCCAACGTCACCTTTTCATCTTCATTTATTCCTAGCATTAGTGACTTAGTCTTCTTAACATTAATTTTCAAATCTATTCTAGTACCCTGAACTCGCAAAACCTCTAAAAATTCATTAATTTTGCTCACACTTTCATCTAGGATTCCTAGATCATCAGCATAATCTAAGTCCAGAAAAGTTTTTCTCTCCATTTGTTTTTGTGTTCTCCCATTGCCTTTCCTGTGCTCCTTAAGACAAAGTCCATCAAAATAATCCATATAAAGAGGGATAGAACACAACCCTGCTTAACTCTGTATTTAATACAAAACCAGATGCTAACCTCATTTCCTACCTTAACCGCAACAGTGTTATTCTCGTATATAGCATAAAACCTACCGCATCATTGGCGCTTTACTGAAAACTATATGCGTCTTGAACAGTCTTGGAAAGTATAAACAACATCAAATTGAATACTTGATATATAATGATATTAGTTGTTGAAAGATCCATCAGTTCAAGAATCTATTTCACTCTAATTTAATTTTTATTTTCAATTTTGTAAGAACTAGAAAAGAAAATATTTTTAATATAATTCGTTTTCAGTGAAGCGCCAATGACGCAGTAGGCTTTTGGTTTTTATTTACAGTTAAGGAATGGAGTAATATCCAAACTCTTGTTTGTAGTGAAACTATATTCGTCTTGAATAACTTTACAAAGAACTAATAAATTAAATTGAATATCTGATGTATAATGATATTAACTGCTAAAAGCTCGTCAGTTCAAAATATTGCTATAATTTTAATGTTTATTTTCAATATTAAGTACAAAAGGAAATATTTGTAATAAAATTGGTATTCAGTAAAGCAGCAATAACGGAGTAGGTCTTAGACTTTTACAGTGAGAGAAGGAGGGGATACCCAAACTCTTGTTTGTAGTGATTTCTGTTCGTTTCAAGCTTGATTTGCATATTCAATTTAACTTTCACTCGTTTTAAGATTTATTTATTCATTTACATTAATATCTATTGTATGTTTGTTTCCATTGATTGTTTATTCAATCTCTGTTCGTTTTATGTTTCATTCATACTTCAATAGCAAAACCTAATTTAAGGTCATGTGAGCCCTTTTCCAAAAAGACGTATGTGAGACAAACCACGCTCTGAAGAGTTAACTGTATTCATTAATTATGGGGTTCAAGTTTGAATCAATGTCCACGTGTCGAGTGGAATTGTGCTTAGGTCGAGTCTATAATTGAACAATATCGGCTAAATATATATTTAGTGTAATTTAAAATGTATGAATACATGGTGAAAATGTATGAATAAATTCCTTGAAGCTGAAATAAGATGATTGTATGCTGAAATTTATTGGCAAGACTGTGGCGATATTAGGCCTTTTTATCTTTTTCTTTTTTTTTAGCAGGATTTGGTATCTAGTGTACAACCTTTGAACAAAAGTTTGAACTTAATGCACATTGGAACTTTGATGATATAACTAAAGAATAACATACTGTAATTATAAAAATTAAACCTTCTTCAGGATTTCGAAAGCAAATATAAAAAAAGAATCATGGTAAAAAATAAATATTACCTGAATGTATCAAGAATCATGGTGAAAAGCACAAATTTTCCTAGAAGTGGCACAACAAGACTTGTAGGGGGGATGATCTCAGCCAACAGCAAGAAAAAGACAGTCAGGGAAAGAAGAATTGAAATAGATAAGCTAACCTAAAAAACAGAAAATATCAAGAATATGATTCCAAATACACAAAAAATGACAAACACGTCTTACGAAGAAATTTCAGGTGACTACCGTTTAAACAAAGAGAAAACGATAGATATCTGTTCTATGCTACAAAAGATATTCAACTCCATTGGTTTATTTTTGTGACGTGTTTTCGCAAGCTCAACACGCTTTTTTAACTGAAAGTAAGGAGCGACATTAAAACTTAAAACGAACAGAAATTATTCCATATATGAAAAGGGCTGTTTCCTCCTCAGCGCCTCGCTCTTTACGCTAAAGTTTTTTAATGTTTTAAAAAATAAAGTTGTGAGATATAGTCAAACTTTAGTGTAAAGAGCGAGGCGTTGAGGAGGGGACAGCCCCTTTCATATGCGGAATAATTTCTTTTCGTTTTAAGTATTAATGCTGCTCCTGGCTTTCAGTTAAAAAAACTTAATTTTTTATTTAATTTCTGAAAGTTTTTGAATTAATGAAGCTTTGATTTTGGCTCACCGTACATGAATAATTAAAACGAAATTCGCACACTAATGTTCCTTTTTTTGGCTAAATGGCCTTCTCGAAATTTTGTTCTGACGTAACTTACGAATTAACCTACGTAACGAATTTCTATATTCGTATGTTTTATTACGTATATTAGGGAGTTCGTCCCCTAGTCAATACCTTGCTCTTTACGCTAGAGGTTGGAATTTTTTTCGAATCACGAACCCCTGAATCACAAAGGCCGGTTAATTAGAATAGATATCTCTTTTGAAAGTACTAAACAAACTTTAGCGTAAAGAGCGAGGTATTGACAAGGGGGCGAACCCCCTCATAAACGTAATCATTCTGTTCGTTTTAAGTTTTAATGTGCTCCTTACTTTCAGTTGAAAAAAACTTGTTTTTTTATTTAATTTCTGATCGTTTTTGAAATAATGCTGGGAAATCCGGCGCCCCCTTCATAGAAATGTCCCCTCTCCCAAGGAAACATCCTCCATGGACAGATTCTCCCCCGTAACCCCTACTCGGACCCCCCCCCCCCTCACCAGAAAAAAATTCCACCTGAAAACGCCTGTATACTTCCCAATAACCAGTACTATACGTAAACAATGGGCAAAGTTTATAACTTACAGACCTTCCCCTGGAAACTGTTGGGGATTAACTCATCCTCAAAGACATATTAATTAGATTTTTGACTATGCTGAGCAAAATGGCTATCTCAAAACTTTGATTGGGTGACTTCGGAAAAAAATGAGCTTGGAAGGGGGCCCAATTGCCCTCCAATTTTTCGGTCACTTAAAAAGAGCACTAGAACTTTTAATTTCCTTTCCAATGAGCCCTCTCACAATATTCTAGGACTACTGGATCGATACGATCACCCCTGGGGAAATAAAAAAAAACAAAAAAAAAAACAAACAAATAAACACGCATCCATGATGTTTCTTGTGGCAAAAAATACAAAATTCCACATTTTTGCAGATAGAAGCTTTAAACTTCTATACTAGGGTTCCCTAATACTCTGATTTTGATGGTGTGTTTTTCATTAAAAGGGGTTGTTTCCCTCTTTTTTCGAAAATAAGGGAAATGTTCTCAGGCGCGTAACTTTTGATGGGTACGACTAAACTTAGTGAAACTTAGATATTTTAAATAAGCATAAAAATTTGATTCTTTTGATGTATCTATTGGTATAAAAATTCCGTTGTTTAGAGTTTTGGTTACTATTGAGCCGGGTCGCTTCTTACTTACAGTTCTTTACCCCGAACTGTTTTAAAAAACGATCTTTTTAAAACCGCGTTAACTGCTGTTTCTGGTTAACTAATGCCGAGTGACAAATCTAGACTAACAAAGAAATTTCACTTCAGAAACAGAATTACTGGAAAACATCGAAAATGCGATTGAAAAGTCAGAGACTAGACTACTCAACTGGCTAATTAGCAGGGGAAAATAAATGAGATCTGGGGAAAGTTACTTTGAGAGTCTGTTGAATAGAACCCCACCAGCTAACTCACCTACTATGCCAGATACCCGCACCAAACCTTTACATCAGCGTTGATCCGCCATCGGCCGAAAAAATAATTACTGTTTTAAATTACAGTCTTGATGAAATTTATTTTAAATGCCGAACAAATCCCCAAGCACTGGACAAGGAATATTTTCCTTAAGGCTACAAGGAGGAAGATACATCTAAATGAAAAATTAGAGCGGAATAACTCTCCTTTTGACACAGGAGAAGTTCCTATCGATCGTTTTTCTAAGCAGAACAAGTTCCGTCCTGGACCAGCGTCTGAGAGAAGACCAAAACAATTTTGTTCTAACAGGTGCTGTTTTTGGCGTGGCAGGTTCATCTTATCTTAATTCTTCGTTATCAATCTCAAGAGTTCTATGAGTAGAAAAACAAGAAATGCCTGGCCTTCATTGACTTTGAAAGAGCACTTAAATCGGGGGATAGACAGACTCTTTGGAAAAAAAAACCACTGCTGCAGTAGGCCTATCCCAGAAAAAGTGTTCTAAATTATAGAAGCATTGTGCCAGAACACTGATTGCTGCCTTCGGAGACCATAAGAAAATACGGTTTTCTTCAAGATAAGGGTCGGAGTTAAGCAGAGCTTCGTCTTGTCATCAGTGCTATTTTTTTGATAATGGACTACATATTCTGAAAATGCGCCGGTAAAGTCATTAACACAGAAAGCAGAAGAATTGTAGAACTGTTCATTGCCAATGACACTGGGCTACTTAAGTCATGCAAAGAAAGTTTCCAAGAGTACCTAAGTTGCGTAAAAGAGTCATAAGGGCAGATTGACTTAAGATTAAACGAAGACAACCAAAATGAATGGCAAATACCGGCTCCCTCTTGAACGTATAATATGGCTCCCTAACTGTTCATCAATTCAATGAATTTAGTAACCTAGGAAGTATAGTTGAAAGCACAAAGGACTGTGAACACAATGAAAAAGCGAGGATTTGCCAAGCAAGTTGCATTTTTAGAAGATTGTAGCATGTTGGAATTTTCAGAAATCCAATGTCAGCTAGTTGGATTCAGGCGAAGAGGTAGGCCGAAAAATACGCTCAAACCTAACTAAGCCAGCAACTTTTGGTTCTTCTAAGCATCTTTGTGCCCCAAATTAGAAGACGGGTGGGCAGCGAGACATTTGGGGACGAAATCTTGGCTCTTACTAGATGCCTCAAGTACCTCTGGAGACAGAGGAGGTACTAAAGCCTAGGGTAAGGTATCTCTTCTCCTGAAAGTATCCGACTTAAATCTTCTTGTATAATTCATAATTTTTATTCGATATGCTTCCTTTTGTACTGGCAGTTATCTTTAGTTTGATTTTGTTTAAGGTTAATCACAATCTTCTGAAACTGCTTAGTTGCTTGTTTTCTTTTGGTCAGGCCCCAAATACTGCACCATCGTCTCACCTTTCTCGAAACAGACATAAACTAGGCCAACCATTGACAGTTTCAGAGAGGTTACAAGATAGTTTGGTTGTTGCATGGAACCATCAAAATCGACTTCCAATTTTGTACTTTTAGTTTATGTTTCCAAATTTTAAATAAAATCGTATCCACAATGAAATTGTTGATTATTTTGTATTGATCTCTGTCGGATCTTATTGCTACTCGTTTTGTATTATTGTTATTTGGGTTGTTTCATATGCTTCTTTTTGTCGTTGTCTAGTGGATGTGTGCCGTGATTTCATAAGTTATTTCCTATTCTTTTTTCTTTTTGTTTCTCAAGTGTTTTATTTGGATTGAAGATCCATCTAATTGTATTTTTTACTAAATTTTAGTGTTATCTGTGCATAACGAGCTTGCCTCTCTGCCAGATACTTGTAACTATTTATGAAGTATCATATACTATTTATTAAAATAAAATGAACTTGGATCTGAGCCTTAGGTGTTTATCCTAAAAGATTATTCTAATGTCCTTTAGAAGTTTCGTTACATTTGATACTGCCTTGAATCTCGGAGGTTGCTGGTTTGAATTTGTCTAACTGAAAATCGTAATTGAAAAGCTTCCACTGTAGCTGGTTTATTGTAAATATCTACGTAGATGTTATGGGCAAAAAAGCTCTACTTAAATGAAAGGCCGAGACACTAAAAATAAAGCACAAAAAATGCTTTGCTTTCAATTAAAAACTATTACTATGATCAGACTTTAAGATTGAATTTGAGTCCCATGAAAAATAATTACACTTCAATAAAAGTAAAATCCAAAATAAAATCAAACAGTTCGTGGTAACGAACTGTAAGTAAGGAGCGACCCTGCTCAATGGTAACCGAAACTCTAAAAAACGGAATTTTGGTACCAATAGATACATCAAAAGAATTAAATTTTATTTTTGATTTCAAATATATAAGTTTCATCAAGTTTAATTATACCCATCAAAAGTTATGTGCCTAAGAAAATTTGGCTGATTTTCGAAAAAAGGGGGAAAGACCTCCTAAAAGTTATAGAACCTTAATGAAATTCACACCATCATATTCAGCGTATTAGATAACCCTACTGCAGAGGTTTCAAGCTCCTATCTACAAAAATGTGGAATTTTGCATTTTTTGCCAGAAGAAAGATCACGGGTGCGAGTTTATTTGTTTTTTGTTTTTTTTTTCCCCAGGGGTAATTGTGTTGACCCAGTTGTCCTAGAATATCGTAAGAGGGCTCATTGGAATGGAAATTAAAAGTTCTAGTGCCCTTTTTAAGTGACCAAAAAATGGAGGGCAACTAGGCCCCCTCCCACGCTCATTTTTTTCTCAAAGTCACCCAATTAAAATTTTGAGATAGCCATTGTGTTTAGCATAGTCGAAAATCTAATAAATATGTCTTTTACGATGACTTAATCCCCCACAGTTCCCAGGGAAAGGGCTACAAGTTATTACCTTTGCCATTGCCTTAAATTTCTTAGGCGGTATTGGAACGTAAAAAGACAAGTTAAGGACTGATTTTTTTCTGGTGGGGGGGGGGGGCTGGAGGAGGTGGTTAATCGGTATAATATATCAGGAGAGGATTTGTCTGTTGGACCAGGGCCCTATATCTTAAGGGGCGCCGGATTTCCAAGCATTATTTAAAAAACGATCAGAAATTAAATTAAAAAATACAAGCACTTTCAACTGAAAGTAAGAAGCAACATTAGAACTTAAAATGAACAGAAATTTTTACGTATATGAGGGGGTTTTCCCCCAAGTCAATACCTCGCTCTTTACGATAAAGTTTTTTTTTAGTACTTTCAAAAGAGCTATATATTCTAACTAAAAGGTCTTTCTTATTATGGTGTGTTTTCATTAAATAAGTTGTTATATCAAAACGTTCAGAGTGTAGTATTGAATAAAAGGAGAATCCCATAATATACGTAATAACTACTACTCAATAAAAAAAAAAAAAAAAAAAAAAGCGATACGGCTCAATAGTAATCGAAACTTTTAAAAACGGAACTTTTATGTCAATAAATGTATCAAAAGAATGGGCTTATAATGCTGATTCTAAATATATGAATTTTATTAAGTTTAGTATTACTCATCAAAGTCTACGAGCCTCAGAAAACTAACCTTATTTTTTAAAGAGGGGTTACACATCCCATAAAAGTGAAAAATTTTTAATGAAAATCACAACGTCAGATTCAGCGTTTAAGAAAACCCTATAACATAGGTTTCAAACTCATATCTGTAAAAATCTGCAACTTTGTATTTTTGGCCAGAAGCAAAATATACGAATATAGAAGTTCGTTACGTAAGTTAATTTGTAAATTACGTCAGAACCAAATTTAGAGACAGCCATTTAGGAAAAGAAAAGTAAAATTTTTATGCAAATTTTGTTTACTTATTCAATGATGGTGAGCCAAAATAAAAGCTGTATTAACTAAAAAACGATCAGAAATTAAATAAAAAAAAAAGTTTTTTTAACTGGAAGTAAAGAGCGACATTAAAACTTAAAACGAACAGAAATTATTCCGTATATGAAAGGGGCTGTCCCCTCCTCAACGCCTCGCTCTTTACGCTAAAGTTTGATTCTGTCTCACAAATTTATTTTTTTAAATAATAAAAAACTTTAGCGTAAAGAGCGAGGCGTTGAGGAGGGGACAGCCCCTTTCATATACGGAATAATTTCTGTTCGTTTTAAGTTTTAATGTCGCTCCTTACTTTCAGTTTAAAAAACTTGTTTTTTTATTTAATTATCATAACAGAAAGAAAATCTGGTTATATTTTAAAGCCATTACATACCAGCAATGCCAAAAGAGTGATTTCAAGAAGTCTCTACTTTTACAACCTATTTGTTTACTTTTTTAAAATTGAGAAAGTCAGTCTAATACTACATAAGGACTAAGGAATCAATTGATGCTTCTGAAATTCATCAGCAAAAATTTCCTTAATTCCATTCTTAAAACTGGAAAAGTCCGCCTATTACCATATAAGTATAAATGAAACCACTGATCCATCATTTTTGTTGAAAACCTATTTTTCTCTTTTCGTTTTTTACTTCTTAAAATCGAGAAAGTCGGTCTAATACCATTTAAGTATTGACGGAATCATTGATGCATCCGAAATTCGTCAGCAGAAAATTCGATAAGAAGTCTCTTGTTACAAATTCACTTTGGATAATCCCCTCTGATAGTATCAAAGATATTAGTATCCCTTGGCTTTCCTCAGTTCAGAAGTAAGAAATCCTATTATCTGGGAAGATGAGAAAATAGGTTTGCAATTATGCTGTGATTGTGCTCCCAGCATTCTTTTAGGCTTACTTGTGTTAGTTGTTATATTGGCAGAAGGATAAACAAAAATAGTTACTGTGATATTTGTACTTATATAAAGGCTAAACCACATAATATGAGAAACAGAATAGAAAGAAATCTTTGAAGCTGTGGCATGGGGGTAACCGAATTAAAAACAAATTGCTAGCAAAAAGGTAATACCATTGCCTGTACCATTGACAATGTGGCCTTATAATGTAGGACTGGAAGACAATATTAAATATAGTTCAAACTAAGGCGAATTTACATATTGTAGACAAATATAATTCTGAAGTCTTTTTCCCAAAATTTGTTCTTTTATCTTTGACCCAATATAAAGAAAGAGCTTTGGGATTTAATAAAACTAATAATTCTTATTTTAGCTTTTTGCTTTTAGATTTATCATGTTCATGGCTCAATGGTGTAGGCTAATTCTTCGCCAAGACGGTTTCTAGTCCTTTCAAAGTCCTATAATTTTTATCATATACAAAATCCGGTCGTTTAGAGTTGCAAGCTGATGTAAAAGGGGAAAAGGGTTTGAGGGACAATAGGCTCATTCTTTGGCCTCCAATTATGCATGTTGAAAATTCTTGTGTGACTCTTATTTCAGCAATTTTCGAAACAATTCAGCCATTTTGCTAAATTTCTTCAGTTTTAGCTATTGATCAATTGTTTGACCTTTTTTCATTAAATCAGAAAAAAAAACATTTGCTGTAATCGGAATCTGAGCAAAAAATATGTTGTTTATTTAAGTTAGTATAGCGTAATGCAATTTCTGCAGTGCCCAAAGTTTCAACAAGAAAATAGTGCTAATAGTTTCAATAAACTATTATGAATATTGTGTCCACAGTTTCAATAATAAAAAAAAAACCTGTAATTGCAGCATTGTTGGAAAAAAATTTCGAATGATACTTTATAAAGCTCAGTTTTTTTATACTGATTTACGCTGTGTCCGGCGTTTATTGCCTCCAGAAAATACGCCCCCCCCCCTTTGTGGAAAATACCACCCGGAAGATACCCCCCGTGGAAAATAATCGTCCGTGGAAAATACCCGCCATGGAATTACCCCATCTCCCCCGGGTGGTAGGCTAATTAGAAAAATAGAAAATGATAGAGTTTAACAAAAAGTTTAAAAAAAATTCCATGAAAAACCCTATCTTAGGCAGCGCAGTAGCGCTAACTAAGTAAAGAACGATGTTGGCACAATGAATTATTTACTTATTTATTTGATTTTAGGCCAGGGCACTTCGTATAGAAGGAGTTGTGAGGGCTGATAGCCCCCCCCTAAGCCCATCATTTCCTCAAGCACTTCCGATCAAAATTTTGATGTAGCCATTTTGTTCAACGTAGTTGAAGAGAACAGAAATTATGTCTGTGAGGACGACATCCCCCCAACAGCAATCAGGGCAAGGGTTGTAAGTTATGTCCTGGGGGCATATAAGGTTCTTATAGAAAGCATGGTCGTATAAACTTTTGAGGTGGTTCATTGGATTAATAACCAGGAGTTCTAGTGCCCTTTTTCAGAGTCAAATTGATTAGAGGGCAGCTACCCCCCCCCCCCACACACACACATCGTATTTTCCCGAAATGTATCTAATAAATATTTTGAGATAGTAATTTAATTCAGAATAGCCCAAATATCATTTAACAAGGCTTTTGGGGATTAAAAAAAAAACCAGAGTCTGAGGACAAGGAATGTAAGTTATGCCCCGGAAGTATTTAAGGTTTTAGCGAAGAGATGGTTGTTTAACTTTAGAGGAGACTCATTTGTTTAAAAATTAGAAGCTCTAGTTCCCTTTTAAGAGTAAAAATTGATGGAGGGCAACTAGTCCCCCCCCCTGACCCCCCTCTTTTCACCACATGCATCTGATTGAAATTGTGAGATAGTAATTTTGTTCAAAATAGTCCAATATACATATAACAAGGCCTCTAGGGTTGATGCATTCCCCCAGTGCCCTTGGAATAGGGTTATAAGCTATGCCCTGGGGGCATATTAGGTTTTTAGGCAATGGGCGGTCGTATAAACTTTCCAAAGAGTATAGATAGAATATTTTAAGAATGGTATTAAGTTTTATTTTTTCAGGTCAACTTGAGGAGGTATGAAACTAAATTAAACACTACGATTTGTGTCAAGATTTTCAACAACGTTTGTGTTGTTAAGAATCGTTGAAAAAGTCCCCTAGCACACAAATATCAGGCCAAACTATGAATTCTTAAAGAAAAAACTGTAAAGATTTAAGCTATAGTATTTTCTTTTTCCCTGAAAAAGACTGTGTCAAAATAAGACGAACAGAAATTAATGAAAAAATTTTCTTTCCACAAATTAAGTTACAAAATTGCATTATAAAAAAATTGAATAAATATTGCATTATAAAAATTGTATGAAAAAGTTGCAGTTAAAAAAATCCACAAAGAAAATAAAAAAATTGCATCAACTTAAATATGAGCAAAAATAGAACCAAATAATATACCAAGCGTAAAACTACAACATATCAGCATCAATAAATAAATGAAACCCAATACGAACAAAAAATTACAAGACAGAAATTTTCCGTGGGGGGTATTTTCCGCGAGGGAAGTTTTTTCCCCCGGGCGAAGGGTATTTTACAAGAGAGGGGTTCCGGGGGTGTTTTCCACGGGGGTATTCTCAAACACGAATACTATTGAGAGCGCTTTCATCAAATCACGTTTAGAAGGGTATAAGCGCGATGAGTCGGTTTGTCTCACTTTAATTCATTTTGACTAATTAAAAGCAATTGTTGTTATAAATCTTAATGCAATTTCCAAAGTCTTACTACTTCAGCCTTATGAATATTCGAAGATCTACACAGCCTGTACTTTTAGAATTGAGACATTGTTTTTGGTCGTAAATTTGGTACAAGACAGAACGGTCTAGGAGGAATGTTAGAAAAATTGACGTCAATAATATTGGAAATTCAAGGTATTAAAATTTTCTAAGAGTATAAAAAAAACTAAAATTAATTGAGAACAGGACTACTGTGTATGCTTTCAATTTCGCACAAAAACGTATCACTTAAAAGCACGAACTTCAGGCATTCAGACTGCCCGAAATGTATCTCGTTGCAGTATAAGGACTAGGTCAAATGGGATTGAAAATGGCATGAACTCTACATAATAAACTCCTTATATATATTCGTTACAGATCTGAATGAATGCTCTTGATTCATCCAAACAAATCCAGCAGAACACTCAACTCATCTAAAGGCTCTTAGCCTTATTATTTGAAAAAAACTACGTTTTCTAAAGAGTTAAAGAGGCTGAGTTACAAGGTAGAACCTTAGAACGTACAGGGATTAGGAGGCACAGTTGGGGGGCTGCCGCCCCCAAAACCCCCGCTTTTGCAGCCTTTAAATAAAAAAAAGGTTTTTAAACTGAAAGTAAGGAGCGACATTAAATCTTAAAACGAACAGAAATTATTCCGTATATGAAAGGGGCTGTGCCCTCCTCAACGCCTCGCTCTTTACGGTAAAGTTTTTATTGTTTAAGAAAAGAGTTGTGAGAAAGTCAAACTTTAGCGTAAAGAGCGAGGCGTTGAGGATGGCACAGCCCCTTTCATATACGGAATAATTTCTGTTCGTTTTAAGATTTAATGTCGCTCCTTACTTTCAGTTTAAAAAACTTTTTATTTATTTAAAGGCTGCGAAAGCGGGGGGTTTGGGGGGCGGCAGCCCCCCACAGTTCCTCCTAATCCCTGTACGTTTTAAGGTTCTACCTTGTAACTCAGCCTCTTTAACTCTTTAGAAAACGAAGTTTTTTTCAAATAATTTCTGCACGTTTTTGTACAGTTTATAACTTATTATTCCTTGACTAACTGTTAGCTGATCGTGTCAGGAGTTAAAGTTGGGGGTCTGCCCCCCCCAACCCCCCGCGGTTGAACATTCTTGTGTTAAGGCTTTTAATTCCTGAATACTCAAATCACGTCGTACAGGGTGCCTCCTAATCCCTGTACGTTTTAAGGGTCGACCTTGTAACTCAGCCTCTAGAACTCTTTAGAAAACGTAATTTTTTTAAATAATTTAAAAAAGAAACTGAGCTTCTTTTTTAAACTTTAAATTCAGTATATGAAAAATTTCCTCTGACGGTGAACCGAACCCAGGTTTTCCACCTGACAGTCAGGAGTTTTGACCGCTGCACTAAAGAGACACAATTGTAATTGTTTTTTAGTAAGGGGAATCTATTTTTGACGCAAGCAAATCCACACAAAACTTGATATTTGGTTTTTGGAAAACAGGAGTGAGGATCAGGAGTGAGTGATCAGATTGAGCTGATCCAGGAAAGCTTATCCTCTAAATTTCAGCCCGATCAGACAACGTTAAAGGGGGGTTGTGGTGGGAAAAATTAACATGGGCTATTATAGGAAAACGAGGTTTTTCGTAAATGTAAATTCGGGGGATAATTTTTTCGGTCTGAAAATATCAAAAGGCCCTAACAGGTCGAATTCTGCTTCGAATGAGTCCTCATTCACCCGGATCAGTTGCCAACTGTGGCCTGTAGGCGTGTATAAGAAAAAAAAAGAGAAATGAATTTTAAGTGGTTATGTTTGGTTTTTTGAAAACAGTGATCGGATTGAGCTGAAATTTTGAGGATAAGCTGCCGGGCCCTAGGAAAGCTTAACCTCTAAATTTCAGCCCAATCGGACAACGTTAAAGGGGGGCTGTGATGGGAGGGTCGAAACTTCCGGCCCAGTTTACCCCATGAAGATAAAGTCGGAGGAGGATGAAATTTTGCACGTTTCTTAGTTTGAGCTTGGGCTACAAAATGCAATCACCGCCGTCTCTCTGCGATCTCTAGGACCTGAAATCGCTTAACATTGTGGTGGGTCGCCTCTTTATAGAGGCACAAGTGTGCCTCCTTGATATACCCGAGCAAAATTGGAACAATTCAAATTATTACGAGATGTAAATTCGAGACCGTGCTATCTTAAAGGTTTAAAATATCATCCTTCTTATTGAAGTGAATCTATGAACAACTTCTCTTAAGTGGGCTATGTGCATAATTAAGGCCCTTACATCTAGGAATACATTTTTAATGTCTCCCCCCCGGAAGACAACTGGTTTATTAATTTATTTGATTTGAAGTCCATCTTTATATTTTTGAACTAATGCCAAGTAGGGCTTTGGCTGTACTGAGGGAAATTGAGGCGTTAGGGGGTTATTGAACTTGCTTCAAATCAGTTTCGACCCTATTGATGAGAACTACAACTCAGAATGTGTGATTCGTATAGCTCTTCTGCAATCTGTTAAGACGATCCATTTTGTGTAATCCCTACCCCATAGAAAAAAACTAATATAGGGAGACTCATCGCTCTTTACTAAGCCGAACAACGGTGCTGTCTATGAAATGTATGAAATCTATTTGCTTGGTCAGGGTTGTTGTATCTTCAGAAAGGTCCCAAAAGGGTTACCTAAGAGGACATATTATTCCAGTGCAATCACATAGAATAGTTTAGAATAGCTAGCCCGTCATACGTATTGGGTTTTCTAGTTGTTGCTACCCGTGTGTCTGTTCCAAATATTAGTGAATGTCTATCAATGAAGTATTGGTCAATTTTTCTGGTAAGACAGAAATCAGACAGAAAAAATATAATATTTAAATACCCCTTTATTTCTGTTTCCAAATATAATAATCACTACTGTCATAATTGTGAGCCAGTCCACCCCACTCCCTATGACAAGGTATACCCTAGGCTATTTACAGAAGTTTATGATTTTGTGGATTGGCTATGATTTTTATCTAATTTCTCATTGAAATATATAAAATTTTATGTTGAAATGATAAGATTATACTTATTCTAATATCCGTAAACAGCTTAGAATATCTCTTTAGAAATCCTTGGTAAGACAGTAGATAAGGTTCAAAAGTTCTATAGCCTATGAAGAGACACCAGAGGGTAAGATCATGAGTTCTCTAAGAAACTTTTACGGTCCCTTAACCTAGTGGTCGAGAGTTATGTTTTTTTGGTTAGAGATATATCTGAAAAAAGTATTTATTGAAAGTGCTTTTGCAAAAAAGAACGAATGAATGACATGAAGACATTGACAACTCTGTCCTTTAAATATGTTCTAGGACTGCAGGGCTATAATAATAATAACAATAATAATAATTATTTTATAATCCACTTTTATACAAAACAAGTGGAGTAAAGTACACTAAAAAGGAAGAAAATCAAATACACAGAAACAAAGATAACTTAAACCTTCATCACTGACAAAAACACACGGATAATGTTATGGTTTGGGCTTAGGGACGCAAAGGCATGTCTTGTTAAATTATTACTAAGCAATTCAAACGATTTGATAATGTCGGTAGCACCATACTTCTCAATAATACGTGCATTACTATATGAAGTGGCAAGGTACAGTAAAAATTTGCAATCAGAGGCAACGCTGTAGCGTTGCCTATAGTAAAGGCCATACGGCTCCAATGTTTTATTATTTATTTATTATTATCTTTTCTCCCAGAGGCACTTCACATGGAAGGGGTCGTCGTAGAAACTTCAAAGGGGGGTCATTCAATTGGAAATCGAGAGTTTTAGTGCCCTTTTAATAGTCGAAAATGATTGGAGGGCAATTAGCCCCCCCCCCACGCCCATCATTCCCCCAAACGCATGCAATCAAATTTTTGAGATAGCCATTTTGTTCAGCGTAGTTGATTTCCAAATAGAAAATATATTTTCGAGGAGGACAATCCCCCACAACCCTCAGGGCATGGGTTTTAAGTTATGCCCTGGGGCATATAAGGTTTTTATAGAAGGCGTTGTCGTAGAAACTTCTAAACAGGCTCATTCGATTGGAAATCCAAAGGGCTAGTGCCTTTTCTAATAGTCGAAAGTGGCTAGAGGGCAACTAGCCCCCCCCCCACGCTCATCATTTCCCCACACACATTCAATTTTTAGATAGCCATTTTGTTCAGCGTAGTTGATTTCCTGATATAAAATATTAATTTCTTAAGGAAAATCCCCCACAGCCTTTAGGGCCAGGGGTTTAAGTTATGTCCTAGGGGCATATAAGGTTTTTATGGAAGGTGTTGTCATAGAAAGCTCAAAAAAGGCTCATTCGATTGGAAATTCAAAGGCATAGTGCCCTTTTTAATAGTCGAAAGTTATTGGACGGCAACTAACCCTCCCCCCCCACGCCCATCTTTCTCCAAACACATCCAATTAAAATTTTGAAATAGCCATTTTGTTCAGCGTAGTTGATTTCCAGATAGAAAATATGTTTTTGAGTAGGACAACCCCCCAAAATCCTCAGGGCAAGGGTTTTAAGTTTTGCCTTGGGGGCATATAAGGTTTTAATAGAATGTGTTGTCGTAGGAACTTCAAAAAAGGCTCATTCGATTAGAAATTCAAAGGGCTAGTGCCCTTTTTAATAGTCGAAAGTGATTGGAGGGCAACTGCCCCCCCCCCCCGCCCATCTTTCCCCCAAACACATCCAATCAAAATTTTGAGATAGCCATTTTGTTCAGCGTAGTTGATTTCCAGTTAGAATATATGTTTTTGAGGGGAAAATCCCCCACAAACTTTAGGGCAAGGGTTTTAAGTTATGCTCTGGGGGCATATAAGGTTTTTATAGAAGGCGTTGTCGTAGAAACTTCAAAAAAGGCTCATTCGATTGGAAATTCAATCAAAATCCAATCAAAATTTTGAAATAGCCATTCTATTAAACGTAGTTTTAAGTTCTGAAAATTAGGTCTTTGAGGATGACAACTGCCCCACAGCCCTCAGGGCGAGGGTTGTAAGTTATGCCCTTTGGTCATATAAGGTTTTGTATAGACAACGTTGTCGTAGAAACTTCAGAAAGTGCTTATTCGATTGGAAATTTAAATGGCTAGTTCCCTTTTTAATAGTCGAAAGTGATTTTAAGGCAACTGACACTGAAAGTTCCAGAAATTGAAAGTTCCAGTTCACTTTTTAAGTGTCAAAAGATATTGGAGGGTAAGCAGCTCCCCCCCCCCCCCAAACCCTTTTTTCCCGAATATATCTAATAAAAATTTTAAGATGGCTATTTTGTTAAAAATAGTTCAAAGATCATACAACAAAAATTAAGGTGTCGACTCAACCCACAAGGGCCAAGAAACAGGCGTTGTAAGTTTTGCTCTGGGGGCATATATGGGTCTCATGGAAGGGATGCTCGTATTAACTTCAAAGAGGGATAATTTGATTGGAAATTGAAAGTTCTAGTTCACTTTTTTAGAGTGAAAAGAAATTGGAGGGCACCTAGCCCGCCCCCTCTACGCCCTTTTTTCCTCAAACCCATCCGATAAGACCTTTGAGATAGTTTTTTTTAGATAGTTCAAAGAACATATAAAGAAAACTCAGGGGTCAACACAGTCCCCTAGGGCCTGAGGGCAGGTGTTGTAAGTTATGCCTTGGGGGAATATATAGTTCTTATTGAAGGGATGCTCGTAGAAAATTCAGAGATGGCTCATTTGATCGGAAATTTAAAGTTATAGTTCAGTTTTTTAGAGTAAAAAGAGATTGGAGGGCAACTAGCCCCCCCCACGCCCCTTTTTCCCCAAATGCATCCAATTAAAAATTTTGAGATAACCATTAAGTTAAAAATTGGTCAAAAGTCAGATAACAAAAACTCAGGTGTCGTCACAACCCCCAAGGGCCACTGGGCAGGCATTGTAAGTTATGCCCTGGGGCATATATTGTTCCTATGAGAGGGATACTCGTATAAACTTTCGAGAGGGCTCATTTGATTGTATATTGTAAGTTCGAGCTCACTTTTTAATTGTCAAAAGAGATCCGAGGACAGATAGCCCCCCCCATGCCTTCTTTTTCAAAACACATCTGATGAAAATTTTGGAGATGGATATTTTGTTAAAAATAGTTCAAAGGTGGGATAAGAAAAAATCTGGTGTCAATAGACCCCCCCCCCCAGGGCACAGGGGAAGGCGTTCTTAATTATGCCCTAAGGGCATGTATGGTTCTTATGAAAGGGATGCTCGTATAAACTTCATAGAGGGCTCATTTGATTGGAAATTCAAAGTTCTAGTTCACTTCTTAAGAGTCAAGAGAGTTAAACTAGCTCCCCCCCGCTCCTCTTTCCCCAAACCGGTCCGCTACAAATTTTGAGATAGCCAGTGTTTTGGAAATAGTTCAAAAATTAGATAACAAAAACGCTCACAAGAGCCCGGGGGATAGACATTGTAAGTGTTGTTCTGGGGGCGTATATGCTTCTTATGAAAGGGATGCTCGTATAAACTTCAGAGGGGGCTCATTTGATTGGAAATTGAAAGTTCTAGTTCAATTTTTAAGAGTCAAAATATATATGCGAGGGCAACTAGCCCCCACACCTTTTTTCCCCAAGCCCATCCGATAAAAATTTTTATAATAGCCGTTTCATTAAAAATAGTTCAAAGGTCAGATAAGAAAAATTCCAGTGTCGACGTAATCTGTCAGGACTCGGAGGCAGGCATTATGAGTAAAGCTCTAGGGGCATATAAAGTTCTTATGGAAGGGATTCTCGTATAAACTTCGGAGAGGGCTCATTTGTCAGGACTGTCAGGACTCGGAGGCATCTGTCAGAATCTGTCGAATCTGTCAGGACTCGGAGGCAGGCATTATGAGTAAAGCTCTAGGGGCATATAAAGTTCTTATGGAAGGGATTCTCGTATAAACTTCGGAGAGGGCTCATTTGATTGGAAATTGAAAGTTCTGGTTCACTTTTTAAGAGTCAAAAGAGATCAGAGGGCAACTAGCACCCCTCCTCCAAGCCCTAAATGCATCAGATAAAATTTTTTAGATAAACATTTTGTTAAAAATAGTTCTAAGTTCTGATAACAAAAAACTCCGGTGTCGACATAGCCCCCAGGGCCCCGGGTTAGGCGTTGTAAATTATGCCCTGGGGACACATATGGTTGTTATGGAAGGAATGCTCGTATAAACTTCCTAGAGGGCTTATATGATTGGAAATTGAAAGTTGTAATTCACTTTTGAAGAGTCAAAAGTGATTGGAGGGCAGCTAGCCTCCCCCCCCACACTCCATATTTTTCCCAGAGGCACCTCATATAGAAGGGTCATCATATAAACTTCAAAGGGGGCTTATTCGATTGGAAATCGAGAGTTCTAGTGCCCTTTTTAAGACTCAAAAGTGATCAGAGGGCAACTGCCCCCCCCAATTTGAGGTGCAAACAAACATACAATAGATATTAATGTAAATTAATAATTAAATATTAAAACTAGTTAAACTTAAATTGAATATGTAAATCAGGCTTGAAACGAACAAAAATCACCACAAACAGGAGTTTGGGTATTACCTCCTTCTCTCACTGTAAAAGTCTAAAACCTACTGCGTCATTTGCGCTTTACTGAAAACCAATTTTGTTACAAATATTTTCTTTTGTACTTAATATTGAAAATAAACATTAAAATTATAGTAACATTTTGAACTGATGAGCTTTGAGCAATTAATATCATTATACATCAAAGATTAAGTTTAATTTATTAGCTCTTTTTAAAGTTGTTAAAGACGAATATAGTTTCCCTATAAACAAGTAATTGGATACTACCTCCTTTCCTATCTGTAAATAAAAACCAAAAGCCTACTGCGTCATTGGCGCTTAACTGCAAACGGATTATATTACAAATATTTTCTTTTCCAGTTCTTACAGCATTGAAAATAAAAATACAATTACAGTAAAATAAATTCTTGAACTGATGGATCCTTCAAAAATTAATATCATTATACATCAAATATTCAATTTGATTTTGTTTATACTTTCCAAGATTGTTCAAGAGGCATATAGTTTTCAGTAAAGCGCCAATGACGCAGTAGGTTTTAGACTTTTACAGTGAGAAAAGGAGGTCATACCCAAACTCTTGTTGGTGGTGATTTTTTGTTCGTTTCAAGATTGATTTACATATTCGATTTATTTTTCACTCGTTATAATACATATTTATCCAGCTGTAATAGTAGAACTTGCATTCTTGATTCCATGCACTGTTTATTTAATTTCTGGTTGCTTTATGTTACATTTATACTTTAATGCCACAATATGTACCTCTAGTTTAACCTTGCTTTTCCTATTCAATCTAAGCATTACTCACTTTAAGATCTACTTATTCATTTATATTATTACTTGTTGTATGTTTTTGCTATAATTGTTTATCTAATTTCTGTTCGTTTTTGGTTTCATTTATTCTTTAATAGTAATTTCTGGTCGTTTTTGAGTTTGAATTTTAAAAGGTATTTGTATCTGCTGAGCTGAAGTTTAAAATAGCCTTTACTTTTCTTTGAAAAACTTATTTTTCGGAATTTTTTTTTTAATTAATATCTAAAATAAGCATACGGATCTGGCGCAAATCATTCTTATTTAATAACGAATACATTCCACTTAAAAACAAGACAGAATGGTCATAATATGTGGAATACATTTTAGCTAAAGCTCGGTGTGAATATTTTCCACGGTTAGGTACAATGTTTGCATATCTGATCTTCAACTTTTCTTTAACATATAAAAACTTGAAGTCGCAAAAAAGTGAGTTTAGAACAATAACTAATTCTCGCTGTATATAAATAATAGACTCTGTCTCAAATAGTTGGACTCTGTCTCGCAACTTTGTTTTTTAAAACAATAAAAAACTTTAGCGTAAAGAGCAAGGGGGTTGAGGAGGGGGCAGTCCCTTTCATATACGGAATAATTTCTGTTAGTTTTAAGTTTTAACGTCGTTCCTTACTTTCAGTTAAAAAAAACTTAATTTTTTATTTAATTTCTGTATTCTCTTTAATTTCTATGTATATATATATATATATATATATAAATATATATATATATATATATATATATATATATATATATATATATATATATATATATATATATATATATATATATATATATATATATATATATATATATATATATATATATATATATATATATATATATATATATATATATATATATATATATATATATATATATATATATATATATATATATATATATATATATATATATATATATATATATATATATATAACGTAGGTGTGTATAAAGTCCATTTTAATTAGACTCTTATAAAAAGGGTCTGTAAAGATATCCTCAGTATCTCTGTTTAAGCTAGGTCTCTATGCATGTTTTTTTTTTTTTTTTTTTTTAATTTCTTCCCTAAAAGATTTTGGCAAATCATTTATTATAGACAGTAGGTTTACTTTATTTTACTTTCAGATTCAAATGATTTTGAATCTATATATATATATATATATATATATATATATATATATATATATATATATATATATATATAATATATATATATATATATATATATATATATATATATATATATATATATATATATATATATATATATATATATATATATATATATATATATATATAAGTGTGTGTAATCGAATGGATATATGTTTGTCCCTTATGGACTACTATATCATTCATTAGATCGCCAAGAAACTTTAGGAAGTTTTTGAGCATACTCTTGTGAGGGTTTCCTATAACACTCCCCCTTTCCAAGGCCTTCTTAACACTTTTGACTAAAATTTCAGACCCAAGAACACAAATGGTTGACAGTTACTTTTGCTCACATTATTCACATTTTCTAAATATTCAATTAGAGGGTCAGCTAATTATGAATTGTCATACAACAAACTTTCGAAAATAAAAAATTACTTTTTAATAAATTCTCTGAACTTGGTTTTCAACAGTTTCTTCAATTCGATTTTTCACCTATTGAGTTTGTTTTGTATATGTTTTTCGACTCTTTTCATATATAATCAAAATAAATTAATTAGGTAATTTATATAAATGTAGGGTAAGGGACAACTTCATCCTTCCGGGAGGAATTTTCACAGGGGGAGGGGGTCTGCGCGAAGAATTTTCCATGAAGGAGGATCTTTCCACGCAAAGGTTGGGGATTTTGAACATTAGGGAGAATTTTACATGGAGAGAATTTTCCGCGGGCGGGATTTTCCGAGGGAGTTTTTTTTTAACCCTTCTAAGTGCAATAATATAACGGCTATTGATAGGTAGAATTTTCAACGTAGGGACGTTCCTCCGGGGAATTTTCTGAGGAGGAGGAGTTTTGTTCTTTTGATATAGCAGCGCCACGCGGTGGGTAAGCTATCTCATTAAAGAAAGACAAAATACTAACAAGTCGTGTTAACATAAAACAAACAAACTAAGAGGCTGCATCTATTGAAAGACAAAACCGGTGCCCAATGTAATTGTCAAGCTTTCGTTTCATTTAGGGTTTGATTTTCAGTCGCCCTTTTGTTCTTGTTGTCATGAAGTCGGCCACTTTTTATCTCTTATTTTCTTTTTCCTTAGAATCTAGTTGTTATTCTTGATCACTTTGAAAGTTTGTTTTTTTCTCCTTTTATATACTTTTTGCCAAAGTATCTGCTTTGTTTAGCTATTCACCGGCTGAATGTCGTTGTTGCTCCGTTATCGTTGTTTTTGTCGGTTTTTCATTGAGTATACTAAACTTAAAAACTTTTTCGTATGCTGACCAATGGTCTACGTTGCGCAGATACCAATCTCTTGATTTGACACCTTCAGCCAGGAGGGCAATGAGTTGTTGGGGAAAAATTATCCGACGCTTCCCGTGATTTTCTCCCCAGATTTCTCTGGGTACCCATTTAGAGCTGGGTTGACTTTGACTGAGCTTACAGGATCACACCATTGATCCCTGTTCCAAAACAAATAATTGGAAACACCTAGACTCGAACCCTTGACTTCAGGATTTCCAGTCCTGAACGCTAACCAGTCGGCTAGGACGGCAAAATGTTTTGAGTTATCAAAAGCTAAGCTCAATGAACTTCGAATAAAGAGTCTGCCAAGTGTCAAAATTACACATAGACTACTATTTGTATCAACAACACCTATCAAAAATTTACCAATTAGAAATATTTCAGCCATGCAAGATTCCAGTTCATATCACCAATCCATAAAAAAAAACAGACATCAATAACCGTTTACAACTTGAGATCCCTATAAAAAGTTCATAAAGAAGACACTTAAGTTTGATATAGGTTTATAGGCTATAAAATTGCACAAATTTGATTAGAGTAAGAACAAACATTTACAACATTTTATTCTGGTTAGGGGGCCATCTAACTTCGTAACAGCTATTATAAAAAAAAGTACCACCTTATTGCTATTAAGTGCCTTCTGGTAAAAAAAAAATTTCTCAGTCTCTTCGGTTTTCACGGGTCTCTTCTCTTATTTAGAAAGCTTTATGCAATATTGATTTTCCCAAGCCGTGGAATTTCATTTTTGTTCCGCAGTTTCTAAGCTTTCATTTTGGTCTTTCTTTTTCAACTACTTGTATTATTTACTTTCTGTATTAGTGGACGTCATAGTTTCATTTAGCTATAGGAAGAAACGGCTATCATATGCACTTTCTGTCGGAGCTTTTGAAATGCAGATGAGAATGTCAGATAGATTGCATAGACATTGGGAGAGATTGAAAAAATAAATAAGCATAATATTATTCATCTGAAATTGCAAGGGATTTCTTTGTCAAAATTTTAAAGAATCAGATATGGCAAGAAGGATAAATGATCAAAAAGTGATATTAACATGTGGTGCCAAGATGAATTCATTATGTGCAACTTTCTGTTGAAATTCTGTTGAAGCTCACACACATACTTAACATTTCTATCTACTGCTTAACATTTCTATCTGTAAACAGAAAATATGACGGCACCTTGCCTCCATACTCTTACCAACTCTCCAAAAGTTCCAGGTCAATTCCCACCTGTCGTTCCCAGGATGTTTCAGGTATGCCGTTTTAATACCCTGGAACTTTCTACTTAGGAATAAAGAAGTTCTAATTCCCTTCGGGGCTTCTAACGTAAAATGATTTAGATTGATTGGAGACAACGATTTTAGCCCTTTTCCCTTTTTTGGGGCCATTTTGGAAGGGGACCCATATATTTTTTTTCCTTTTGCGCTGGGGCTTTCCTAGTCCAAGGACTTAAGGGTAAAAGTTTCGAGCGTAGCAGAAAAAATGTTTTTGACCGTGTTTCAGGCTCCTTTTTGGTGTGGGAGGGAGTGACTGGTATTTACCCTCCCCCCTGGAAAATATACCCCAGAAAATAAACCTCCCCCCTGGAAAAAAAACGACTAAAAATATCCCCTCCCCGAAAATACCCCCCCCCCGAGGAATTTAACCCTCTAAGGAAGATACCCCCCCCCCCCTCGTGGAAAAAAGGTTTTACAAATTTGAGAATTTTATTTGAGTTTGTTTTTTTTTTCGCAGGGGGAAGGAATTTTGTTACTTGTGTATTATACGCCACTTACTCAAGTTTACTCTGTGTAAAACTCTAGAACAAACCGGTTTCTTCGTTAATTTCTTACAGCTTAGTATGAGACAAGACAAAGATAAGTGACAGAATAGATGGGAAATATATAATTTGGGCTATATATTTGTACATGGGGGGGGGGTAAAGAATTTGGACAGTCAGAAAACAATTCTTACTTCATAATATGCAGAATAATTGCACCTAAAACATTGTGCATGCACACCCATTAAATTTTATCCCCCTCCCCCTAATGTTCAAATATATAGCCCAAATTTGTTTCTAAAGTAACGAAGAAACGGGTTTGTTATCGAGTTTTATACAGCGTAAACTTGAGTGAGTCGCGTATAATACAAAAGTAACAAAATTCCTTCCCCCCTCGGAAAAAAAAACACTCAAATAAAATTTTCAAAATTAGAAAACCTTTTTTTCCACGGATGGGTGGAGGGGTATTTTCCAGGGGATATTTACCGGGGTGTATTTTCCGAGGGGGGTTAGATTCCTCGGGGGTATTTTCCACGGGGTAGATATTTTCAGGGGGGGGGTCATTTTCTGCGGTGGTGCATTTTCCAGGGTGCCAGTCACTCCCTCTCCCACCAAAAAGGAGCCTGAATCATGGTAAAAAAATATTTTTTCAGCTTCGCTCGAAACTTATATCCTTAATTTCTTGGACTAGGAAAGTCCCAGCACAAAAGGAAAAAGACATATTGGTTCCCCTTCCAAAATGGGCCCAAAAAAGGAAAAGGGCTAAAATCATTGTCTCCAATCAATCTTAATCATTTCACGTTAGAAACCCAGAAGGGAATTTGAACTTTTTTATTCCTAAGTAGTGGAGTAA
The DNA here is from genome assembly GCF_049724085.1 of Artemia sp. Qi Xiang Cuo. Taxonomy (NCBI): domain Eukaryota; kingdom Metazoa; phylum Arthropoda; class Branchiopoda; order Anostraca; family Artemiidae; genus Artemia; species Artemia sp. Qi Xiang Cuo. The sequence continues at coordinate 74,727,926 of NC_142802.1, read as the reverse complement.
AGCCATCGATATTATGTGTAATTTTTCATGGAGAGAGGGCCATATTTCCTGGTATTATTGAAAAACGATCAGAAATTGACTATAAAAAACAAGTTTTTTCAACTGAAAGTAAGTAGCAACATCAAAAATTAAAACGAACAGAAATTATTACTTATATGAAAGGATTTGCCCTTCCCCGAGATCTTCTCTTTACGCTAAAGTTTCGACTTTTTTCCTATTTTTGTAAGAACGATTCCTGAGAAAAAATGACCGTTTGATTAGAATAATAAGCATTGTTTTAAAACTCAATTAAAAACAACTTAAAAAGTTTTTAGCTTAAAGAACGAGCATAAAGCGGAGGCCTTTAGCAGAATGTGTGTATTAAACTGATTGTGCACGGTTAATTGTTTTTTTTTTTTTTTTTTTTTTTGTAAAGTCCAAATTATGTTCTGGTCTTGAGTGTCCATGTGACAACACATGGGTGTTGTCAGCCCTACTCCTTTTAATTTTTGTTCGTTTTGAGTTTGACTAGGTTATATATTGTAATTCCTGTTCGTTTTGGGTTTTATTTATTTATTAGTGGTGATTTGTAATAGTTTGACACTTGGAAGTTAAGGAAAACAAACTCGTAGAATTTGTCAACGCTTTCGTCCGTAAAAGCTTAAACAGTAAGAATTTGTTGGTTCCCAAAGCCAACTATCCTTTCAAAGAAAAGCTAAACCTTCTTAACCTTTTTTTTGCCATATGTTTTTAGCTTAATTTTTATGACTGTTCACCTACAGTTTTTTTCTTCTTCATTTTTTTTTTTTTAGTTTGGCACCCGCTACTGCCAAAAATTGTAGAAGTTCATATGGAAGTCTTTTCAAAAAAAAAAATTTTTTTTTTCACGGGGAGTATTTTCCGGGAGGGGGGATTCAAGGGGTATTTTCCGGGGGGAGGGTTCCAACGGGGTATTTGGGGGTAGTTTTCTTTGGGGGTAGTTTCCGAGGGGACTAGTTTCAGGGGGGACGTTTCAAAAGGGGGTGTTTCCAGTGGAATAAACGCCTAGAATCGAAGGAGGGAGGGTTAAGGCCTAAAGATTGTATCATATATTAGGACCATCTTGGCCCGAGTACTTAGGGGAGAAAGTTTCAAACTATACAGGAAAAAAATTCTTGGTCCATTTCTCGGCCTCTATTCCCCATCCCACAACAAAATGCCCTATTTTTTGTGCAAACAGAATGGTCTATGAAAATTTCGAACTGATCAAATACTCAGCATCAAACAGGGCTCCCTTTTCCAATATAATACCTTTGTTTAGGTAATTGGCAATTTTGATTTTTGACGGCTCTTATCCCACGGATTTCGGAGGTGTTGCCATCCCAAGACACACGTCATATTTACGTCATATTTATTAGATCTTTGATTATTAAAAAAATAGCTATCTTAAAATTTTAATCAAATGTCTTTTGAGGTTAGGGATGGGTAGGGAAAAGTAGCAGAAGACTGCTACTTGTCCTTCAATTATAATTTTCAATCTCTAATCAAGTAAGCTCCCTCCAAAAGTTTTACGACTAGCTTCTACGAAAAAAAGTTTCTTCGGAAAAAAAAATTATTAGTACATTACCGCCAAATGGCTGTTTACTTCAGGCAACGCTAGAGAGCAGTCTTTGATTTATTGGCAATTTAGAAAACAAAGTTTTTCTCAGGGAAATGAATAGAAAAATTGAAACTTAAAACAAATAAAAATTATTGTTACACAGTCTAGTTAACATATATCGATAAAACTAGTGCAAATAAACCAGATGATGATATCTCCCTACGTTTTTATGATTATAAAAAAACTAGCGCTTCAATGAAAACACAAAACAATATAGGAGTTTTGATACAGTAAAAGTAAACCGCTTTAGAACATTTATTAAAAATAGCCTTATTTGTCTTCAGTGTTCAGATGGCTTCTACAACTTCAGAGCGGAAGGGAGGTGGGCTGGGGTCCGATCACGTAATAGGAAAGAGGTCAATTATGGAAGGGTTTGGAAAGATATTAGGATAAAGATTTCTTTGAAATACTCCATCCATCTCAAGCGGAGGACTTGCTTTGTATTGTTTTTGTAGCTGTAGCTGTAGTAGCTGTATTTTTTGTAGTTTTGTAGCTGTAGCTTTGTAGCTGTTTTTAACTAGCTGGGTGTATGAATTGAGACTTTTCTTGTCTTGCTACCTCGCCAACTCTATTGTACATAAAGTGTGAGTCACCTATCTTGAAGTCATGCTCATACTGTTCGCATTTGTCTTTTATTTGAGCACGACAACCATCCCAAAGTTATAACGTTCTAAACCGACCACTCCTAATAATTTATAACGGGAAACAATGATCTATAGTTGACCTGTCTTACTGCTATTATTATTGACCTGCCATCACACGACACTCTTTTGGGGCGTCTACTATTCTCAAGAGAAGCTTAATTGACAACTGAGAGCTTTAAACAGGGTTGCCACTCCTAATGATTTATCACTATTTCTAGTGATTTTGATCACTGAATTTTTCCTAGTGATTTTCTTCTAGCTAGTGATTTATAGTGATTCTTGTTCTAAGACTAGTGATTTTTTCCTAAATCTAGTGATTTTTCAAAATATAGCCAGTAGATCCAAGATTCAATCGAATAAAATATACAAGAAGCTAACTAATAAACAAAACGCAAAATAGTGACACACTATAGTTCCTAATATGTTCCAGATTAGCATTTATGCAAATATACCGCCTTTGAAACCTCCGATTTCCCACCATATGTCGATATCAGATATAGACCTCAGAACGATATCGTCAAGATAATAGACAAACCCAATAAATCGCAAAACTGCAAAAATGTTCTACGCTTCCAATTTCACGCCATTTACTTTGGTCGAATTTTTTCTTCATATTTATGGGTTTTTTCAATAATCTATCAGTTCTAAATTAGATTTTCTTCTTTTAATACCTATGAAAGTGGAGTGAATGGTGGATATGAATACACCCTATAGCCTCTACATCTGCAGATAGAACAGAAATGAAGTAAGTGAAAAATAAGAGGGTAGGTATAGATTAAGTATAAGTTTCTAAATGGAAAAAAGAAATCATTGAAAAAGAAAATAGGACTTAGTGCTTTTTATAATATGATTTGTTATATAACTAGATAGATCAAATCGATTGTAGTTTGATGATTGAAGTCGGGGGTGCGGTATCTAAGTTTTAATCTTTACTTTTAATATATAATCGAAACTCCAATAGTTCTCCAAATTCTCTTATTTGTAATTGAACTCGCCTAATAAGCGCAGTTAACGTTCTGTTCTTTAAGTTTTTGGATTTATGTGGTAACATACCAAGCAGTTTGTGATAACAAACTATAAGAATGGAGCGACAATAGTAACCGAAACTCTAGAAACAGAATTTTGATGTCAAAAGATATATCATTGGCTTATTATTAACTCCAAATAGAATAGATCCATTAAGCTTATTTTTACCCATAAAAGGCTAAGAAACTGCAAAAATTTGCCTGAAAAAGGTAGACAACACCCACTAAAAATGAAATAATTTTAATTGAAATCAAACAGTTAGATTCGGTGTATGAAAGACTCCAAGCCCTTATCTGCAAAAGTGTTGAATTTTATATTATTTGCAAGAAGAAAAATCGCAGATGCATGTTGATTTGTTTGTTTTTCTCAGGGGCGATTGTATCTAACCACCGGCCCTAGAACTTTGGGAGAGGGCTTATTTGAACGGAAATTAAAATTTCTGGTGTCCCTTTTATTTGAAAAAATAGAGCAGATGGTTACTGTCCCCCCGCACCACCTCCCTTTTCCCCCAAAAATTGTTCGATCCTAAGTTTGAGATAGCTATTTTGTGTAGTATCAAACAGTTCGTGGTAACGAACTGTAAGTAAGGAGGGACCTGCCTCAATGGTAACCGAAACTCTAGAAAACGGTATTTTGATACAAATAGATACATTAAAAGAATTAGATTTTAATGTTGATTTCAAATATATAAATTTCATCAAGTTTAATCCTACCCATCAAAAGTTACGCGCCTGAGAAAATTTGGCTGATTTTCGAAAAAATGGGGAAAGACCCCCTAAAAGTTACAGAACCTTAATGAAAATCACACCATCATATTCAGCGTATCAGAGAACCCTACTGTACAGGTTTCAAGCTCCTATATAAAAAAATATGGAATTTTGCATTTTTTTTTCCAGAAGAAAGATAATGGATGCGTGTCTATTTATTTTTTTTCCCAGGGGTGATCGCATCGACGCACTGGTCTTATAATATCGTGGGAGTGCTTATTAAAACGGAAATTAAAATTTCTAGTGCCCTTTTTAAGTGACCAAAAAAATGGAGGGCAACTAGGCCCCCTCCCACGCTCATTTTTTCCCAAAGTCACCTGATCAAAATTTGGAGATAGCCATTTTGTTCACCATGTTTGAAAATATTATAAGTATGTCTTTTAGGATGACTTACTCCCCCGAAGTTCCCGGAGGGAGGGCTGAAAGTTATGAACTTTACCCAATGTTAACATATAGGCTATTATTGGTTATTGGGAAGTATACAGACGTTTTCAGGGGACATTTCTTCTGGTAGTGGGGGGGGTCGGTTCGGGTGTTATTTGGGAGGATCTTTCCACGAAGGAAGTTTTCATGGGGGAAGGGACATTGCTATGAAGGGGACGCCGGACTTCCCAGCATTATTTAAATAAAGATCAGAAATTAAACATAAAAAAAACAGTTTTTCAACTGCAACAGCAGCAACATCAAAGCTTTAAACGAACAGAAAATATTACGTATATGATTGGGTTCACCCCCTAGTCAATACCTCGCTCTTTAAGCTAAATATTTTTTAGTACTTTCATAAGAGCTATTTATTCTAATTAACGGCCTTTGTGATTGAGCGATCATTTTTAAAGAATTGGAACGAAATTCGAACTTTCGCTTAAAGACCAAGGTGTTGACTGTGGGGCGAACCCCCTAATATACGTATTAAAAATATATGAATATAGAAGTTCGTTGCGTAAGTTAATTCGTAAGTTACATATATTTATTACTAATAAAAATGTTCGTAAATAAAATTAAACAAGTTTCGAGAAAGCAATTTAAACAAACAAAAGTAAATTAATATGAAAATTGTGTTTTAATTATTCATGTACGGTGAGCCAAGATCAAAACCTGCATTTATTAAAAAACGTTCAAAAATTAAACAAAAAAAAACAAGTTTTTTTAACTGAAAGTAAGGAGCGACATTAAAACTTAAAACGAACAGAAATTATTCCGTATATGAAAGGGGCTCTCCCCTTCTCAACGCCTCGCTCTTTACGCTAAAGTTTGACTTTCTCACAACTTTATTTTTTTTAAACAATAAAAAAATTTATCGTAAATAGCGAGGCGTTGAGGAGGGGACAGCCCCTTTCATATACGGAATAATTTCTGTTCGTTTTAAGTTTCAATGTCGCTCCTTACTTTCAGTTTAAAAAACTTGTTTTTTTATTTAATAGTTGAAAGGTTCCAAAACTATATCTTTAGATTTAATATGACCCACGCAGGCCCTAAGGATAGGTCTGGGGATGAAAGTATGCTAAGGATAATTTGCTAAGGATAATAAGGATTTTTGTACGATCTATGAAAACCAGTTTTATAGTCACAAACACAAATAACGGGTGACAGAATGTATTTAACTAGCATAACTTGGGCTACATATTTGCACTTAATATGATTATAAAATAATTATATTATTAAATATAAACTAAAGTGTTATATTTTTCATTATATTTTGGCATATTTCATTAAGATTAACGTAACTTTACTTCTTGGGTGTGTTCCGTATAGTTAACAAATATCTCTTTTTTTTTGTTAAAGAAGCAATAAGACCAATGCTTATCCAACTTTTTGGTTGGAAAAAATACAAATGAATATGGATTGTCAGTTTAATATACATAGACTGGTATTTAGTAATCAAAATGTCAATACTGTTTGATTTATTAAAGTTATGAAAGTAAAAACATTTTTATTTTTTCAGTAAAGTGCAAATTATGTTCTGGCCTTGGGAAGACATAAGGTTTTTGAGCCCTACTCATGTTAATTTCTTCTCGTTTAAAGTTTGACTCGGTTATTTATTGTAATTTCTGTTTATTTCGGTTTTCATTTGTTTATCGATGCTGATTTGCGATAGTGTCACGCTTGGTAGATAATTTGGTTATATTTTTTCTCATTTTTTGTTTTATTGGAGCTTTTTAAATATATTTGAAAAACTTATTTTGTGGAAAAAGTTTTTAATTAATAAAAAGAAAAAGCAAATATTTTGATTAGATCACCGATAACCACTTTTCGGTGATTGGGTTATAAGCTAATGGGTGGCCGGCGTTTACCCCCTCCCCCTGGTAATTACTCCCCCGGAAAATACCGCCTGAAAGTACCCCCTGTGGAAAACACCCCCCTCCCAAAAAATACCCCCATAAAATAACCCCCCCCACGGAAAATACCCCAGCAGAAAATACCCCCCGTGGACCCCCCCCTCCCCCCGCGGAAAATACCCCCCGAAAAATACTCCCCTCCCCCTAAATACCCCCGCGGAAAATACCCCCCAGAAAATACCCTTCCCGCAGATAATATCCTCCGAGGAAAATGCCCTTCGGTAGGCTAAATAGCCCCCTCCCCGGAAAATGCCCCCCGTGGAAAATAAGGCTTTCCAAATTTGAGGAGAAGGAATTTTGGTACTTGTGTATTATCCACCACTCAAGCAAGTTTACGTTGTGTAAAACTCGAAAAAAAAACCGGTTTCTTCATTAGTTTTTTTCAGCTTAGCGTAGGACAACACAAAGAGAAGTGACAGAATATATGGGAAATATATAATTTGAGCTATATATTTGCACTAAATGGAGGGGGGTAAAGTATTTGGACAGTTTGAAGTCAGAAAAAAATATTTCTAGGTATATGGCCACTACAAAATTACAGAAGAATAGCGAGGTATCCGGAAATTTTGTTAAAATAAAAAAATAAATAACAGTATGAAGTAAATGTAATGTTTCATTTAAGAGTTTTTTCCTAATGTTAAGTGTTTTTGTTTTTTTTCAATGACCGTTTTTCTAAGTGTTAAGTACTATTATTAGGTTAATATATTGTTTCATTTAAGTGTTTTATGATGATCGCTGATAAAACTTTATGTTATTTGTGTCTTTCATTTATGTTATTGTACTATGTTTATGGCCGTATATTTGGCTTTAAAATACATTTCTCTATATATCTATCTAATATGCAGAATAATTGTACCAAACACATTTTGCTTGTAGACCTGCTATAATTTATCCCCCCCCCCCACCTAATATGCAAATATATAGCCCAAATTTATTTCTAAAGTAACGAAGAAACTAACGTAAAAACTAGAGTGTTCTTGAAATTTACACAGCGGAAACTTGATTGAGCAGCACATAATAAACAAATAAATAAGATAAAACTCAAACAAAAATTCTCAAATTTGAAAAGCCTTATTTTCCACGGAGGGTATTTTCCCGGGGGGGGGGGGGATATTTTCTGGGGGGTATTTCCCGTGGGGGGTATTTCCGGGGAGGTATTTTCCACGGGGGGGGGGGGGTATGGGGGGTATTTTCCGGGGAGGTATTTACCGCAAGGGGGGGGTATTTTTTTGGGGGGGGGGAGGGTGGTAAACGCCTAGAACCAAGCCAATGATACCAATTTCGTGAAATACGTGGAGGAAGCAAGGATTGTGTTCTATTCTTTGAATAAAGATGCAAAAAAGGCATTTTTCAAAATTTCAAGGGTAATTTTCGCTTGAGAAAAAAAAACGCCAATCTAAAGGTATTTTCCACATATAGGGGGGAAATTTTCCCCCTTCCTGTAGGTGCGCCTGTATAGAGCATGGAAAAGAAACAAAACAAATATTAATTAAAAATTCAAAGAGTATTATAATTCTAGTGATTTCTACCCCCCCCACCTAAAACTGACTAGTAGCTAACAATAAGAGAATTATTTCCCGTATAGACGTTTATTTCACTTACAGTCTTTCGCTTCCAATAGAGCAGTCCAACAAGCAGGCTTATGATCCAATAAGGCATACGAGAGAACTCGTATCAACTCGTATAGAACTATCAAATCAGCAATACTAATTGGGCCGAAACTAAGTGAAGCTCTGACTTATACGCCAAGAAATTTTGAGATTTATTCTATGGTTTGGTTCTTGATCTAAGCTTTGTTTACTGGGCGCTCAGCAGTATCCAGTAATTGCTGCATTGAGTTTAGTTGCTAACAATACAAAAAAAAACTGCCTACATATTTTTCCAACATTCAACCTGGAGTTGGAAGATCTTTATGGAGTCAAGCGATATACTAGCTCAGGAATTTTTATTTAGCTATACTCAGAAACGAACTAAAATAAACAAAAGATGCCAAACCACGCTTTTTAAAGACACACCTTGCAGATTAATCGTTTTCCTTAAAAGCTTTAATTTAAACACTCAATTCTACTTCTTTCTTTGTATCTTCCTCTCTGTCTCCTTCTCTTTTCTTCTGTCTTGTTTGATCTCTTCAATCAATCTATCTCATTTCTTGTTTAAAACATAAAAACCTGTATTAACATTTCTCATCATTTTAATATTGAGTCATGACTACTCTTTGCTTAACTTTCCATTTCCTCGAGGATTTTAAGCTTAACTGAGTGAGCTGTATAAGCTGGTTGTTTACTGCTAGTTAAAAATCGATACCGTCTTATTCCACTTTTGTTTAAATAGAAGTTTTATTTGAAAGCGACAGAATGAAAGCTTAAAAGGATAAAAGCATGAATGATGTCTCTAATTCCTTTTAGTCTTATATTAAGGTGGTTTCGCTTTCAAATATGCCTAGCTCTGTACATTTAAGACAACGAAAAAGAAGAGAAATAAACTTATTAATAAAAAAAATTTTAGTTTTTACGTAATATACCTATATATTTATATACGCAATAACTTTTGTTCGTTTTCTGTTTAAATGTTGCTTCTTACTTTCAGTTGAAAAAAAACTGGCTGTTTTAAAATCAGTTTTCCCGCTGCTTTTTTATTAATAAGTTTATTTCTCTTCGTTTTCGAAGGGATAAAACTCTAACTGGGCCCATGCGTGTTTAACATAAAAAAAAATAATATAAAACCCAATATTTCCATTTAAACGTCGATAAAATTTCTCAAACAGTTCGTGGTAAGTAAGGAGCAACGCGCGGCAACGCGGCTCGATAGTAACCGAAACTTCCGGCATTAGCCGGATTTCCCGGCATTATTTAAAAATAATAATTTAAAAATAATTTTAAATTATTTTAAAAATAAGCATCAGAAATTAAACAAAAATGAAGTATGTTCAACTGAAAGTAAGGAGCAACTTCAAAACTTAAAACGAACAAAAATTATCTTCTTAGGTCTATATTAATTTGGAAAAAAATCTGAAAAAATATTTTTTGAAAGAAAAAAATAGAGCCATTTTTAAAAAATAAGACGAGCAGAAATAATCTTCATTCGAGTCCTATAGTATATTAAACAGGTACTGATTTTCTCAGGCTTCAAGCCTTTGAGAGGTAGTATTAAACTTAATTAATATTATACATCCGGAATTTCCATAATAAGCTTATTCTTTTCATTTATACATTGACTTCAAAATTCCAGCCCCGTCACTCCTTACTTACCACGAACTGTTTGATAAAAGATTGAATCCATGTGCTTTCTGGCATAAAAGTTGGATAGGTGATGGGGTTTCTTGATTATCGTGAGGGATTTTTCCAGGAGAGGGGGAGGTGTAAGTGTTACTAGAAATTTTTTATGGACGATAAAATGGGAATATTGGGTTTTATGTTAATTTTTTCTGTTAAACATGTATGGGGCCCGGTTATACGGAATCGTTCGTGCTTACATTAAATTAAATTTTAAAACAGCCAATTTTTTCAGCTGAAAGTAAGAAGCAACATCTAAGCAGAGAACGAACAGAAATTATTACGTATACGAGGTTTATCGCTTGTTTTAGAGGGTTTATAACCCTCTTCAATTTATCGCTCTTCTGGCTAAAGTTTATTTGTATTATAAAAAAGCTTTTTATTATTCTAATTAAACGACCCTTGTATTTCAGGAGTCTTTCTTGAAGAATCGGGACAAAAAGTAAAACTTTAGCGTGAAGAGCAAGGTATTGAGGAGAGTACAACCCCTTCATATACGTAATAATTCTTGTTCGTTTTAAGTTTTGAAGTTGCTCCTTACTTTCAGTTGAATAAATTTCTTTTTTATTTAATTTCTTATCCTGTTTTAAATAATGGTGGGAAATACGGCTCTCCCTCCATAGAGAACTCCTTCCCTCGCGGAAAATCCTTCCACAGAAAGATCCTCCCACATAAAATATCCCCATTTGGAATTGCCCCCCCCACACACACACACAAATCCATTCTTGCCCGAAAAATTTCTTGCGGACGATTCCGGGTGAAAAGTTTTTCTTAGCACACTTTCATTTAAATAAAGACTTTAATTTCTGATTTTCTTTCAAATATTGCCAAAAATTCCCCCCTCCACGGAAATTTTGTCCTGGAAATTCCCTCCCCCTAGTAGAAAGTTGCTCCCGCAGAAAATTCCACTGCAGAATTCATCCCAAAATTCATCCCCCCGTGGAGAATTACTACCTTCGAAAATCCCCCAGCCCCTACGGAAAGATTCTCTAGATGATTCCAAACCAGTGAAAGTTTCCCTCGTACCGTTCTCCTTAATATCTCCACTTGTAAGATTGATTCGGCAAAGAGAAAATATAACAAATAAAAAGAATTTCGTATAGGAATTCTGGCAAATTCCAAGTTCCCCCAGTGTAAAATTTCCGCTGGAAAGTCCACCCTCTCCCGGAAACTTCAGTTTTCACAGAAAATTCTCCTCGTAGAAAATCTCCCCAGCAAAAAATTACCCCCCCCCTCGAAAAATGTCTGTATACTTCCCAATAATAAATACTCTACGTAAACAATGGGCAACTTTCATGATTTACATAACTTACCCCAGAGGCTGAATGGAGAGGGGTCACGTTTTCCCCAAAGGCACAGTTACTGGATCATTTAACTATGCTGAACAAAGTGGCGATCTCAAAATTTTTCATCGAACGACTTTGGGGAAAAAAGGCGCATGGGAGGGGGGCTAGTTGCTCTTCAAGCTTTTTGGTTACTTAAAAGGGGGACCAGCACTTTTAATTTCCGATTGAATTTGTCCTCTCCCAATATTTTAGGACTATTAGTTCGATGAGATCACCCCTGGGCAAAAACAATAAAAAATAAAAAATATAAACACTATAAATAAACACGCATGAGTGACCTTTCTTCTGGCAAAAGAAAAAATGTATATAAAATTCAGCAGTTTTGCATATGAGAGCTTGAAACCTCTACGATAGGGTTCCCTGATAGGTTAAATCTGACTGTGTGTTTTTTAGTATGATTCTTTGAGTCTTTAAAGGTGTTTCCCCTTTCGGCTGTGGCAAACCAAAAGGCGGTAAGTGACATGTTCTCGAAAAATGAGTTTAATACCTATCTGCACTAAACAGAACACGCTCGATCGATTTGTCTATTCAGAATGTGCGTATCTTCTTTCGTTCTCGAGATATTCAAAGCTTTGTGATCCGTTAAAAAGGTGGTATGTACATTTCTCGGGCTGTCTTGCAGGCCAAAAGGAGTTAAGTTCACCGACAGGCAAGTCCTGCACTTATCTCCTTTTGGGCTGCCATGGATACCAGTAAAACAAGTTTTCAAGTTGTCACTTATCGCCTTTTGGTCGTCCACGCCGGGATTTTTTCGTCACTTCCATTACTGTCTGAAGAACAGAAGAAAACTAGACTATGCAAAATGAACAGAGGAAAGCGCCTTTTAACTTAAGCTCTGAAAACGGCCCTGAAAAGCTCCGAAAACGATACAATGCACTATATACTAGGTATATATCAAGAGAAATTTCAGTTAAAGGCATGTGGGAAGATTTTAGGGAGCGATTCCCAGAAGAGAGTTGTTCGTTGCGCAGTTACGGAGAGATGTTGAGAGCGAAGAAGATCTCCAACAAAATGCCAAAATCAGACGTATGTGAGTATTGCGATGTTTTTAAGTTGAATGATAGCGAATGCTCGGCAACAGATTTAGAAAAACAAGAGCATCAGGTTAATCAGCAGATGCCTAGAAAGGCGCGATTTCAGCTCTAGAGAGATATGAAGGATAGATTTGCACCAACAACTGGTTTTCACTGTCGATTTGCAAAAAGTTCAATACTCCCAATAATGCCTGCTGTTAAGGAGTCTTTTTTCATGACCCGCCTGGTATGTTTCCGAAACGTTTGTGCCTGCAAAAAGCCGAACCACAGGGTCGGCTCCTCTTCCAGCCTATTGTATTGTCTGGCACGAGGCAACTTACGGAAGAAGTACAGAAGCAGTTGCTTCAGCTTATTATGCACTTATTGACGAGCATAGGGACACAGATGAATTCATATTTTATGCCGACAACTTTACTGTAGTGGACAAAACAAAAATTAAATTCTGTTTTCTATGCTAGTGAGGATTTCGAACGAACCCTGGGAACCCGCCAAGATCACCATCAAGTATTTGACAAAAGGTCATACTCATATGTCTGCCGATGGACTCCATGGACTTATTGAGGCTAAAATTAGGAAGAACAGAAATGTTGAGGATTCTGGCACTTTGAAGAAGCTGATGGAAGATTCCAGGGAAAATACTCGCGTCAGGGAGCTCTGCCTCAGCTTTCGCGAGTGGAAAAACGAAAAGTCCTCCAAAAAGAAGAAAGATAACCAGCCGGTGCTGCTACAGAAAGTAGTTGAAGTTGTGTTCAAAAAAGGTGAATCATCTATGTTTTATCGTGAGGATTTTGAGCAGGAGCTTGTCTCTTACGATTTCCTTACAGTTGCCGCAAAGAAATAACTTGGTAAAGGATTGCCAAAGTCTCTGTAACAACCGAGGGGAATAAATACCTCGAAAAAAGGTGAGATCATGACACAGCTGGTACCACACATAAGAGACCAGAGATCCAGAGATTTCTGGAAAAAGATAGCAACAGAAGACAAAGCATCAGACCTCACTTTTGAGGGTTGTAAAGAACAAGATGGACTATAATGAGGTTTGCTTTTGTGAGTTCCTAAAAGCTTAATTGAAGTCGAATGCTGTTCCTGTTTTCTTGTCAATTTCTAAACAACCGAACAATCCTTTTATACGTTATTTTACATTAAAATAGTTGAAGTTATGGTTCTAAGAATGCGATACATAGGAGAAGTTTCTGCGCGATTTCGACCCCTGCTTTCTGCCTTTCACAGGTGTGGATGGCATCAGAGGGTAGTTTTCAACATGATCTATTCAGTGAGTAAGAAAAAAAATGTTGGTAAAAAAGTTTAATAGCTGAAAACATTGTCAAAAGTTATATTTTTTAGCATTTAAATTCAACCGGCAAAATGGCACATACCTCCTTTTGGTCTGCCGAAAAACGTGAAAAAAGGAGATAACTGACAAAAGTGCCAAAAGTAAATGGAAAGTGGGATTTTTGAAAGCACCACGTGATTCAGCACGAAAAACTACGTATGGTCATGTTCAGAAATGTTTCCCAGCAACTTATTTTCCTAGTTTTAAATTGGGTTATTTGTTTAAAAGTTTTTCGTGTCTCCTGTAAAATTTACAAAGTGTCACTTACCGCCTTTTGGTTTGCCACAGCCGCTTTTACATAGGCAGCGCGCTAGCGCTGCCTAAGTAAAGAACGATGTGGGCACAATGTGATTTTTTTTCTCCATACCCGGGCACTTCGTATCGAAGGAGTTGTCATAGAAACTTCGAAAAGGGCTCCTTCGATTGGAAATTAGAGTGGCTAGTACCCTTTTTTATAGTCGAAAGTGATTGTAGGGCAACTATCCCCCCCCCACGCACATCATTACCCCAAACACATCCAATAAAAATTTTGAGATAGCCATTTTGTTCAGCGTAGTTGATTTACAGATAGAAAATATGTTTTTGAGGAGGATACTCCCCCACAACCCTCGGGGCAAGGGTTTTAAGTTATACGCTGAGGGCATATAAGAACGATGTTAGTACAACGTACTATTTATTATTTTTTTCTTTAGAGAAGGGCACTTCATATGGAAGGGGTCGTCGTAGCAACTTCAAAAGGGGCTCATTCGATTGGAAATTGAGAGTTCTAGTGCCCTTTTCAATAGTCGAAAGTGATTGGAGGGCAACTAGCCCCCCCCCCACGCCCATCAATCCCCCAAAGACATACAATCAAAATTTTAAGATAGTCATTTTGCTCAGCGTAGTTGATTTCCAGATAGAAAATATGTTTTTGAGGAGGACACTCCCCCAAAACCCTCAGAGCAAGGGTTTTAAGTTAGGCCCTGGGAGCATATAAGGTTTTTATAGAAGGTGTTGTCGTAGAAACTTTAAAACAGGCTCACTCGAGTGGAAATTCGAAGGGCTAGTACCCTTTTTAATAGTCGAAAGTTATTGGAGGGCAACTAGCCCCCCCCCCCCACGCCCATCATCCCCCCAAACACATCCAATCAAAATTGTGAGATAGCCATTTTGTTTATACTAGTTGATTTCCAGATAGAAAATATGTTTTTGAGGAGGACACTCCCTCAGAGCCCTCAGGGCAAGGGTTTTAATTTATGCCCTGGGGCATATAAAGTTCTTATAGAAGGTGTTGTCGTAGAAACTTCAAAACAGGCTCATTCGATTGGAAATTCAAAGGGCTAGCGCCCTTTTTAAAAGTCGAAAGTTATTGGAGGGCAACTAGCCCTTCCCCCACCGATCATTCCCCCAAACACATCCAATAAAAATTTTGAGATAGCCATTTTGTTCAGCAAAGCTGATTTCCAGATATAAATTAAATTTTTGAGGAGAACACTGCCCCAAAACCCTCAGAGCAAGGGTTTTAAGTTATCCCCCGGGGGTATATAAGGTTTTTACAGAAGGCGTTGTCGTAGAAACTTCAAAAGGGGATCATTCGATTGGAAATCCAAAGGGCTAGTCCCCTTTTTAATAGCCGAAAGTGATTTTAGGGCAACTAGCCCCCCACCCCACGCCCATCATTCCCCCAAACACATCCAATACAAATTTTGAGATAGCCATTTTGTTCAGCAAAGCTGATTTCCAGATATAAATTAAATTTTTGAGGAGAACACTCCCCCAAAACCCTCAGAGCAAGGGTTTTAAGTTATCCCCTGGGGGTATATAAGGTTTTTATAGAAGGTGTTGTCGTAGAAACTTCAAAACAGGCTCACTCGAGTGGAAATTCGAAGGGCTAGTGCTCTTTTTAATAGTCGAAAGTGATTGGAGGGCAACTAACCCCCCTCTCCCTACGCCCATCATTCCCCCAAACACACCCAATCAAAATTTTTAGATACCCAGTTTATTCAACGTAGTTGAAATTTTTGGAAATTAGGTCTTTAAGGTTGAAAACCCCTTCCATTACATCCCTCAGGGCAAGGTTTGTAAGTTATGCCCTGGGGCATATAAAGTTTTTATTGAAAGCATTGTCGTAGAAACTTCAAAAGGGCTCAATCAATTGAAAATTGAAAGGGCTATTGCCTTTTTTTATAGTTGAAAGCGGTAGGATAGCGACTAACGCCCCTCTCGTGCCCACTCTCCCAAACACATCGAATAAAAAATTTGAGATATCCATTTTGTTCAACGTAGTTGAAAGTTCTGGAAATTTTGTCTTTTAGGATGATAACCCCTTCAGAGCCCTAAGTGCAAGAATTGTAAGTTATGCCCTTGGACATATATAGTTTTTATTGAAAGCGTTGTCGTAGAAACTTCAAAAGGGCTCATTCAATTGGAAATTGAAAGGACTATTGCCTTCCTTAATAGTTGAAAGTGATTGCATAGCGACTAACGCCCCTTTTACGCCCACCATTTTCCAAAACACATCCATTCAAAATTTTGAGAAAGCGATTTTGTTCAACGTAGTTGACTGGACGTTGTAAACTCTTCCTGAGTGCGTATAAGGTTCTTATTGAAAGCGTAGAAACTTCAAAAGGTCTCATTCAATTGGAAATTGAAAGGGCTATTGCCTTTTTTAATAGTTGAAAGTGATTGGAGAGCGACTAACGCCCCTCTCACAACCACCATTTTCCCAAACACATCCAATAAAGATTTTGAGATGGCCATTTTGTTCCACACAGTTCAAAGTTCAGGAAATTATACCTTTTAGCAGGACTATCCCCCCACAGTCTTCATGGCAAGGGTTATAAGTTATGCCCTGGGGGTATATAAAGTTTTATTGAAATCTTTGTCGTAGAAACTTGAAAAAAGGCTCATTCGATTTGAAATTCAAAGGGCTAGTAACCTTTTTAATGGACGAAAGTGATTAGTAATATTTTTTGTTGTTGTTAGTGTTTAGACGAGGGCACTTCGTATCGAATGAGTTGTCGTGGGAACTTCGAAAAGGGCTCATTCGATTGAAAATAGAAAGGGCTGATGCCCTTTTTAATAGTCAAAAGTGATTTGAGGGCAGCTACTCCCCCTTCCACTCCCACCCTCCCACGCCAACCCTCCCATTTGCCCATTATGTTTAAAAACTATATATTGCCTTAAGATCAAATCAAAATACACTGTGATAATGCTAAATCCCAATAAGGCATCTCAGCACTATCCTAAGAACGACTGAGGGTATTATGTTCAAACTTTCGGGGCTACTTCTTCTCTTAAAACTTAACCAAATCAAAATAGCGTAAGTGTATCCAAGCTATCAAAGAAAGTAAACAGATTTTTTTTTGCGAATGGTATCAACTTTTTCATTTCAGGTCAACTAGAGGAGGTACGAAACTAAATTAAACAGTACTATTTGTGTTCAGATTTTCAAATGGTTGTATGTTGTTAAAAATTTTTGAAAATTTTTCTCCAGCATACAAATAGCAGGCCAAACTATTAAGTCTTAAAAAACGAAAAGATTTAAAGTATTATTTTCTTTTTTCCTGAAAAGACTATGTCAATATAAAAGGAACAGAACTTAATTAAAAAACTTTTCCACAAAATAAGTTTTTCAAAGGAAAGTAAAGAACTCCAATAAACAAAAACTGAGCAAAAATAAAATCAAATAATCTACCAAGCGTACCACAAATCAGCATCGATAAATTAAAAAAAACTCAAAACGAACAGAAATTACAATAAATAACCGAGTCAAACTCAAGACGAGCGGAAATTAACATAAGTCGGGCGCAAAACCCCTATGCCTTCCCAAGGCCAGAACAATATTTGTACTTTACTGAAAAAATACAAATGAATTTGCATTGTCAGTTTTATATGTATATACTGATATTTAGTAATCAAAATGTTAATATTATTTGATTTATTAAAGTTATAAAAGTAAAAACATTTATATTTTTTTCAGTGAAGTGCAAATTTTGTTCTGGCCTTGGGAAGGCATAGGGGTTTTGTGTCCAACTTATCTTAATTTTTGTTCGTTTTGAGTTTGACTCGGTTATTTGTTGTAATTTCTGTTCGTTTTGGGTTTCATTTATTTATCGATGCTGATTTGTGGTAGTTTCACACTTGGTAGATTATTTGATTTTATTTTTGCTCATTTTTTGTTTAATGGAGTTCTTTACTTTTCTTTGAAAAACTTATTTTGTGAAAAAGTTTTTTTAATTAGTCTTCTAAAATAAGGCAGATTTTCTCTCGTAGCTTTAGATGTAGTACACTAAAGTTAACGAATCTTGAATATTTGGAATCAGCATAATAAACCAAATCTTGTAATGTATCTATTGACATCAAAATTCCGTATTTTAGATTTTTGGTTACAATTGAGCCGCATTGCTCCTTACTTACAGTTCGTTACAAGAAACTGTTTAACAGAGGCGAAAAAAGTATGATTGCAAAACATGCATTAAAAGAACCAATTTTTGATGGTAATTCGAAAAATATGCAATTCCTTGAGCTAAAAGATACCCAGCAAAAGTAAACTAAATTTTAAGAAAGTCTCCTATATTTACGGAAAAAGGGGAAAACCCTTCCACAAATATGTTCTTTCGTTTCTGAAATGAACTTAGTTTAGAATTTAACCTAACTAATATTATGCCACTCATTTTTCAACAAATGGAATCGATCACCTAGGCACTTCTCCCTTCAAAAAAAAAAAAAAAAAAAAAAAAAAAAAAAAATTAAGTGCCAGAGAAATTGTGTTAATCTACAGGCAAATTTTTACCCAAACCAATCTAGGAAGCTATTGATTGATTTACAAGTATTGATATATAAAATTTAACAACAAGCAGTGGGGTTTTTGGCAGTGGGTAGCCCCTCTTCATTTCTTGAACAGGCCTAGAAATCGTTTCAAAAATATTTCGACAATAAATAAACAATAAAAAGTTTTTAGAGTCAAAGTGAGGAGCAACTACAAAAAGTTATTCCGTTCATGAGGGGGACTGCTTATTAGATTGTGTTAATGCTTGATTTTTTTTATTTTTTTATTTGATTTGTACTAAATAGCATGCTTTAAGTCCAAGGCAAAGAGTAAAAAAAAACAACCAAAAGTGCTGAGATGTGCTGTAGTCAACTAATTTAATGCTGATATAATTAAATATTTGATTTAATGGTTAAGTAGTTACGTGGGCTTTCGTGCGACCACAGACTTTTTTATTCATTTATTTGTAAATGTTGTAATTAGAAACTGGAACTTCATCTAACACAGGGTAAAGATGAATCTTTACCCAAAATCGATGAATGCGATTTTGCAGAAAAAAAAATAATTTCTTCTTCTTTGAAACAGTTCGTGGAAACGAACTGTAAGTAAGGAGCGACCCGGCTAAATAGTAACTAAAACTCTAAAAAACGGAATTTTGATACCAATAGATACATAAAAATAATTAGACTTTTAAGCTGATTTCAAATATATAAATTTCATCAAGTTTAATCTTACCCATCAAAACTTACGTGCCTGAGAAAATTTGCCTTATTTTCAAAAAGGAGGAAACAAGCCCTAAAAGTCATAGAACTGAAAATCACACCATAAGATTCAGCGTATCAGAGAACCCTACTACAGAAGTTTCAAGCTTTTACTTTCAAAAACGTGGAATTTCGTATTTTTTGCCAGAAGAAAGATCGCGGATGCGTGTTTATTTGTTTGTTTATTGTTATTTTTTCCCCAGGGGTGATTGTATCGATCCAGTAGTCCTAGAATCTCGTGAGATGGCTCATTCGAACGGAAATTAAGAGTTCTAGTGGTCTTTTTAAGTGACCACAAAAATTGGAGGGCAACTTGACCCGCTCCTACGCTCATTTTTTCCCGAAGTCACCCAATCAAAATTTTGAGATAGCCATTTTGTTCAGCATAGTCGAGAATCTTATAAATATGGCTGTGAGGAGGACTTAATCCCCCAAAGTTCCCGGGGAAGGGCTGCAAGTTATGAATTTTGCACAATGTTTACATATAGTATTGGTTAATGTGAAGTATACAGACGTTTTCAGGAGATATTTTCCGTTGGGAGGGGGCTATGGGGGAGGATCTTTCCATGGAGAATGTTTCCTTGGGGAAAGGGACATTTCTATGAAGTGGGTGCCGAATTTTCCTGCATTACTTAAAAAACGATAAGAACTTAAATAAAAAAACAAAGTTTTTTCAACTGAAAGTAAGGAGCAACATTAAAACTAAAAACGAACAGAAATTATTACGTATATGAGGGGGTACGCCCCCTAGTCAATATCTCGCTCTTTACGCTAAAGCTTTTTTTAGTACTTTCAAAAGAGCTAACTATTCTAATTAACCGGTCTTTGTGATTCAGGGGTTTGTGGTTTGAAAAAATTCGAACTATAACGTAAAGAGCGAGATATTGAATAAGGGACAAACTCCCTAATATACTTAATAAAAACATACGTATATAAAAGTTCGTTACGTAAGTTAATTCGTAAATTACGTCAGAACAAAATTTCGAGAGTCATTTAGCAAAATATTTTGTTTTAATTATTCATGCACTGTGAGCCAAAATCAAAGCTGCATTAATTCAAAAACGTTCACCAATTAAATAAAAAAGAAAAAAAGTTTTTTTAACTGAAAGTAATAGTCCAGGCGCCAAGTGCAAAAAACTTGACCCCTCCCCCATGTTGTAAAAGGTACAATTTGTTGGCGAACGGATTCTGGTCATTTTGACCCTGCTGATCACGAATCTGTCAGGACCTGCAGCCGCCAGCACTGGCATGACCCTCGAATTTCAAATGTTTAATTTTTGGTGTTGTAACAGGAGTAAATTCCTAACTTCATGCTTTAACTGATGGAAAAGTAGCAAAGCTAATGTTTGATTAATTTTTTCTAGGCCAATATGGCAATCAAAGTGCCAAAGCATGCCAGAATACAAATAACTGGATGTAAATAGACTCACCTAATCACCGACTTTAACAGAAAGAAAATACCACCCAACAAAGCATAACAATAGATGAGAGATGATAATATTTCATGACTCACTAAAGATTCTGATCATAAATCTACCAGGGTCCAGGAGCTCAACTTTTTATATGTGTAGTTAAAAATAAACAAAAAAATATTCGTGAAGTTTACCTTTGTACCAATGACCTTTGTACCCTTTCAGGTTAATGACTAAGGTTAAACTAGAAAACTTAGCTACTTATGGCATAATTTCACTTTTTAAGATTATTTGCTGGCTAAAATAAGTTACTAAGAGGCAAATGTAAGAAAATACACTTTTTAGAGACTGATTTCAAAATTTTCCACCATAAAGTAGCTAAAAATCTTAAGTTTGCCTCCTATTGTAGCAAAGTGGTGATTACAGGAACCGCCACTCCTTGAGACTCGCTAAAGGCTCAGCCAAAATCCAGTGAATTATGCGCAAATAGCTTAAGAATATTGCCTTGTACAATGACAGACCACTGTAGAGGGGCACATTTTATGTGATATTTAAAGGATTTTTCCATTGGAGGCAAACAGTTCACGTCTTTCTTTTGGTGGAATAAATGCACTTGCAGATTGTTCAGTGTCAAGGATTCACTGGCTTTTCTACCATACACCCAAGCACCACTTTTTGGCATAGTTTAGTAATGTCCTCCTTATATTTTAGCAGACTTGAGATGTTGCATTGAACAATGGAATAAATATTTACCATGAGCTCTGTCATTACCATGTCATTCTTGTGATTCTGCAGCACCAACTAAAGTTTTATTCCCTTTCAAATAGAAAAAGCTCACTGTATCACAACCACTAATGCAGTAGATCAATCCTATAGAATTTACTAATACTGACCCCATGTTTTTCATGATAAGATGTAGTGGTATCAGCTTTTCTCCCATGTACAGATACAATTCTGGCTCTTCAACTATGCTAAGAGAGGCCAACTCTTTGAAATGGCGGATTAGAATAATAACATGTTAAAGCTACCATTACGAATGGAGTTCGTCCGGAATGATGCAGACCTTGTCTGCTGACCACGTGCCTCTGGATATGGGGTCATCCCCTAACTAAACACTACGATCAGGGTTGCTGCAACCTCATGTGGCGGGTGGAGCCCACCCCGGGACTATCAGTATCTAAGTTAAACCTAGCTCTAATCAGATTCCAGGCCTAGGGTCGGTTGGGCTAGCGACCCTCAACCTGAAAATCAAGTGCTACGCAAAGTGACTACATAGCCTCGGATCCGGACCTCCTTTTAAGACCTCAACCTACGCGCGTCAACGGACATGCTGACGACGTCAGAAAGACTGACAGACTGAACCTTCTAGACCAAAGGGGGCTTCGAATAGCCACCTGGAATGTTTTGACCCTGAATGCACCTGCATCAAAGAACCTACTTTCTCAAGAACTTCGTACGAATAAAGTGGCGATTGCAGGTCTCACAGAAACCCGTCTTACTGGAAGTGGAGAAGAGCGAATAGGCGATAATCACTCGTTAGTCTGGTCTGGAGGGAGCATGAGAAGAAATGGTGTTGGCCTCACGCTAAACGGCCTTGCAAGAAAGGCCTTACTCTTGCACGAAGCTGTATCGGACAGAATAATGAAGGCCCGCTTTGGGCACAAGCATGGCAAGATGACAATTTTTGTATGCTATGCCCCGACCAACGATTCCGACGACGTAACCAAGGAAGAGTTCTACTCTGCTCTGTCCAGATGTCTGTCAACAGTTTCCCCCACGATGTCACTGTTCTTCTCGGTGACTTCAATGCTACAGTGTGAGATGATATGGGTGTTTGGCGTGGCACAATTGGACCTGTATCCCCCGCCCCACTGAACGATAACGGCCTTCGCCTACTCGAACTGTGCCGATCCCATGAACTTGTGATCGCAAACAACTACTTTCAACGTAAGACTATCCACCACTACACGTGGTATAATAACGACGGTCGCACAAAGAGGATGATTGACTAAGTCATTATTTCTAAACGCTGGAGATCATCGCTGAAGAACTGCAGAACTTACAGATCAGCAGAGCTCGGAAATGCAGATCACAGGCTTGTGTGTGCTGATGTCCAGCTTCGTCTCCATGCACAGCGATCGGAAAGAAAACCTGTAGCAGCGGATATTGGGAAACTAAAGGAGCCATATACTCACCAGAAATATAGTGTTGAGATATCAAATCGCTTTGAGCTCCTGGGCACACTCAACAACAGCGAAGACGCCTGGAAGTATTTTAAATCACAGACCAGTGAAGCAGAACAGCTAGTGCTTGGCAAGCGAAGTTTCCCGAAGAAATCTTGGCTAACTGACGAAACACTGCAGGTCATAGAGCAAAGGTGGAGGACAAGACTCCTTCGGGACATGGCCAACTATCGAAGACTCAATGGAGTGCGGAACAGACTTATTCACCGAGACCGAGCTCAGTTTGTTGCAAGGAAAGCCGATGAAATCGAACTAGCAGCAAAAAAGAAAGACAGGGGTAGCCTGTTCAAGCACCTCCGCAATCTCACAGAAAATAAAACACCAGCATTGGGACCCGTCCTATCCAGGGATGGGACACTTCTCTCTGATGGGGGTTCTTGTCTCTAGCGGTGGAAGGACCACTTCTGCTCACTCCTGAACAACACTAGCCCGTCTATGCCTCCTACTGATAGTCCCAGCCAACCTGGCAGTCCAAGATCCGAAACAGATGCTCCTCCAGACGAGCCTTTCAGCCCATCAGAAATTGGAAATGCAGTAAAAAGGCTCAAGAACAATAAAGCTGCCGGTATCTGTGGCCTGAGTGCGGAGCTGCTAATATATGCAGGTCCTGTTATGCTCCTGTTTCTCCACACCCTGTTCTCTAAAACCTGGCAAACCGAGATAATTCCCGAGGATTGGCGGAAGGGTGTCATTATCCCTTTATGGAGGAGGAAAGGTTCTAGAAGCGACTGCTTGAACTACCGTGGAATAACCATACTGTCTGTCCCGGGAAAACTTTTCTCAATGGTCCTGCTAGATCGATGTCGAAATATCATTCGTAAAATCCGGCGACCGGAGCAAGCTGGTTTCATGTCGGACCGTTCAACCATCGAGCAGATTTTTACGATCCGTCAAATCATAGAAAAAGCCACGGAGTTCAGACAAAAAGCTTTTTTTACCTTCGTCGACTTCCGTGCTGCGTTTTACTCAGTGGACCGAGAAGCTCTTTGGCGGATTCTAGAATCGACAGGCCTCCCTGAGAAATACTGCAGACTCTTCAAAGCTCTACGCCATGGGACGGAGAGCTGTGTTCAAGTGAACGGCCGCCGCAGCCCGTTCTTCTAAATCACGACAGGAGTACGCCAAGGATGTGCAGTTGCCCCAGAGCTCTTCAATGTCATCATAGACTACGTTATGACAAGGACTACTTCACGTCTCAGCTTTGGACTCAAGTTTGGAGATCGTTTCATTACAGATGCTGATTTTGCCAATGACTTGGCGATTCTGGCGGACTCCATGGAGCAGTTGCTGGAAGCGCTTCGAATCCTACGAGAAGAGGCTGCAAAAGTAGGACTGCAGATAAACTGGACTAAAACGAAAATTATGGCCATTGACCCATCCTTTCCTGCTGCCAATCCTTCAGTTAGCCTGGATAGCACCACTAGCATCGAAGTTGTCCAAAGGTTCACCTACCTGGGCTCCATAATTTCTTCAGATGGCTCGCCTCTTTCTGAACTGCAAGCGAGAATATCCAAAGCGTCTTCTGCCATGGGCAGACTGAACCGTCACCTCTGGCGAAATTCGAACATCAGTCGCAAAACGAAGCTGCGGATTTTCAACGCCCTCGTCGGCTCTGTGATGCTTTATGGAGCTGAGACGTGGCAAGCTTCAGCCGCAACCCTCAAGGCAATTGATGTCTTTCAGTCGAAGAGCCTGAGGAGGATCGAAGGTCTACGATGGTTTGACTTTGTCAGCAATGAAAAGCTGCTGCCGCTCACCAAGCAGTCTCGGTTTTTGACCTAAGCAGCCGAGCGAACACTACGATGGTCCGGACACCTACTTCAAATGCCTCCACACATACCTGCGAAAACGATCCATGACTTCGACCCTGTCAAAGCCGGTTGGAAGTGACCTTGCGGCCGACCGAAGAAACGATGGTCTGACAGCTTTTCCAAGTTCCTGACGATGGCAAATATCAGGTTGAGCGATGTGCAAACGCTTGCCATGGACCAAAGTGGATGGAGGAGGCAGACGTCATTCTCTACGCCGAGCAGCGCCCGGCAGGAGACATAAGTAAGTAAGTAAGTAAAGCTACCATTCTTATGAATTGGGAAGCAATCCCAGCAAAGAGGCTAGAGCAAATCTAGAAGCTTTACTTTCAATAGATAGTAAAGCTGGAGTTTTGATTATCCTTGGGGCCTTTTAGCCACTCAGCAAAACAGTTGCAGAAATGGCAGAAACACTGCCACTGACCCTTTAGAGTTATAAAAAATAAGTTTTACTGCCTGTAATCAGATGCCTGTCAATAATATACCATACAAAGCACTCTGTAAAGCAATAAAAATAGTACCAAAGATTGTTCTGGTTTGTCGACTTTTCATGTTGACTTTGCTAATAATTGGTTGTGTTTTGTTTTTTTTCAATACTCAATGTTTTGTTTAAAAAAAAAAACTAAGTCACCAAATTCATGAAACTCCATTCCCTCTTGAATCAGTAACTAAATGACTTCTATGCAGGATCAGAACAGGACTGCCATACCTCTTGAGAAACTAAAAGGTGTCAAAATTGACCAAAAGGACCCAGTTTTGGCTAATCATTTAAACTTTAAAAGGATTTTGGGAAAACCTTACTGAATTCTAATGGAATATTTTAGTAAATGATAGATGGAAGCTTTGAAAAGTGAAAATGTCACATTCTTGTCATCGTATGTTTATATGGTATCTCCTTGGATGTGATATGCTTATCTTAGAAAACTTACAGTATAGCAATTTGTTTTGATATATGGCATTGTTAAAGCTACCCTTCCTCTGATTTGGAAAGCATCCAGCAAACTGGCTAGAAGAAAGGTAGAAGTTTTTCTTTCAAAAGATGGTAAAATTGGAGTTTTCATTATCCAAAGAGCCTTTTAGCCAGTCAGTAAAGAAGTTGCACAAAAGACAGAAATATTGCCACTGGTCCTTTAGAGTTATAAAAAAATGAAGTTGTACTGTCTGTAATCAGATGCCAGTCAATAATATACTATACATAGTCCTCTATAAAGCAATAAAAACAATATCTAAAATTGCTCTAGTTTGTCAGCCTTGCTCATACCTGCTTATGTTTTTTAATTGTCATTATTTTATTAAAAAACCTAATTCATGAAATTCTTTTCCCTCCTGAATCAGTAACTGGATAACTTCCATGCAGGACCATCACAGAACTGCTATACCCAAGCCATACCTTTTGAAAAACCTTACCAATTTATTGGTTAATTCAGAATATACTAAGATAAATAAGATAACTAAAAAACAAAAATGCCCATTTGATTCAAAATTCAATACTGAATCCAAATATTACAACCATTACTTGCAGAAATTCCTCCCAGAAATAAAAAAAAAAATTGTCATTGGCAGGATTCTGTACATTTTCTATGTTCTATAAATAAAGCTTTAGTAAAAAATATTTTTATTTACTTTTTAACTCTAGATTCTATCAATTGAGCTTTAATAATAATAACATATTTTTATCAAGGGTAGCTAATCTGCAGCTTCACCAAAGAAGAGCTTCAGGAACATGCCCTGGAGTTGTGAGTGTTGTGGACTAAACCAGTAAGGAACATGGTATTTTTCTATCTTCAAAAAACAGCAGAATTTTGTTCAGTAGGAATGAATATTGTAGTCTTGGTTGAATTAGCAACAATTCAGTTTGAACTAGACTACCCTCATATTAAAATAGCCTAGGCCATACTCCTCTGTCTTTTCAAAGGTGGGAAAAATACTGCGTTCCTAACTAGTCTAGATCCCAAACCCCGAGTGAGCTGAAAGCTAAACTGAAACTAGGTTTTTCAAATTCCAGCCTGAAAATTTCCAATTCATGTACAATTGAAATAGATAACTAGGAGATAAACTTATCTTTAGGATTAGAATTGAATTTGGAATCAATATAGGCCTAACATTAATTTCTGTCAGAAGTAATTAACAAAGCTTTACTTTGGAAAATGTCCCTAAAGCCTAAATTTAGATTTTTTTCTTGTTTTCTTTTGTAAATACGAGACTTTTTTTGCTGCACGATTGCTGCCTATCCCCAAAATTATTGGCCATGTTTCTATTCTATCATTCGAAAACTTCAAAAAAACCGTATATTTCTAAACATGTTTTTCTATGATGCCACCCCTCTGGAAAGCTGGACCCGACCAAATCAGAATCACTTATATTGATTCTATAAACCTATACACTCAGAAAATTTGTACCTAACACAACATGTACTTTTGGAAATAAGCAAGATAGCTTCACTTGGCGCCCGGACTGTAAGGAGTGACATTAAAACTTAAAACGAACAGAAATTATTCTGTATATGAAAGGGACTGTCTCTTCTAAACACCTTGCTCTTTATGCTAAAGTTTGGTTCTGTCTCACAAATTTATTTTTTACAACAATAAAAACTTTAGCGTAAAGAGCAAGGCGTTGAGGAGGGGACAGCCCCTTTCATATACAGAATAATTTCTGTTCGTTTTAAGTTTCAATGTCGCTCCTTACTTTCAGTTAAAAAACTTTTTTTATTTAATAAAAATGGACACGAGCAGAAGCTACAATGAAACTAAATGAACACGAAAGACGAGCAGCAAAAGAATAAATAGTGGAGCCGAATTTAAAACGAAAAAATATTGCCATAAATAAGTTTGGTGATGCATCTCTTCAAACCCACAAAGAGACTAAAGCCTTATTTACATTTTTATGAAGACTAAATAGTCAGCTTTTGTTGAATGTATGTTTAACCATCCGACTTTTCAATACATTTAAAAAGAACAGATTCACATATAATTTGAAGTCAAGACAAGAGTTTTCTTTGACATTTACTCGCACTCTGAACAGTATTTCTTCTTGTAATAATGTGAAAAAAAACTAATCAAGTTAAAAGAAAAGAAATAAATAATTACTTATAATAAATACATTTGTGACTTTCAATTAATTTATACAGTTTTACAAAGACTATTTTCCTATATAATTATTGGTTTTGATTTAATTTCATTCAAAAATGTAGGAAATTGGTAACTAAATAAAAGTTCTAAAACGTCAATCAGCGATTGCACAATTTGTAACTTTTGCAATTAGTTCGCTCGAACTGGCTAATCAGCAAATGACAGGCCAATAGCTTGTCTGTACTTTTTAAATCCAATAAATTTTCAATAGTTTTTAAATCCAAAGGAATGAATTTAAAATTACAATACTATCAATGAAAATGGACTATGTATTAGATTAATTAAGGAGATTGCCTCTAATAATACTAATATGTAAAAAATGAAATTCTCGGAAACTTGAGAAATGTTGAATTTGTGATGCCATTACACAAAATATAATTTGTTGAAAGATATATTTTGTTTTAGGTAAGTCACCAATTACACTCAAGCCGTTCGATGGTGTAGAGGTTGGTAGCCACACATTCATTTCAGGTATATTCTGTTCATTTTATGTTTAATTTGACCATTCAGATTAGTTTTTAAATTTTAAGTTTGATTTATAAGTTCGTTGCATTTTAATGTTCATTTCCAGTTTAGTTTGACTAATCATTTTATATTTTTGTCAATTTTAGGTTTAGTATATCCAATCATTTTCATTTTTGTTTCTTTTAAGCGTGACTAATTAAGTTTTTTCTTTTTTAGTCGTATTGAGTTTTAATTACACTCTTTTCTTTCTATTATAAAACTTGTTTTGTTCTGGAAAACATGTTTTTTTTTCATACATGAAGTAAATTAACTTTGGTTGCTGATTACAAATAAATATAATTTGTTATGTCGACATTATAAATCCAGAATCGTTAGCTTATAAAAATCTATAGAGTTTTTGAATAACGGAAAAGGATCCCCAAAAGGAAATTGATCCTGGTAGAGATTAAACCTTCACTTTCAAGATGTCCGAGAACATTTGTACGGAATTCTTTTAATCCTATCCATAAGAATACGAAGTTTTGTGTAAAAAAAAAAATATCTTTATTAGAGTTTATCGAAGCAATTTTTGTATAATATCGGGAGTGGCCTCCATAAAACGGAAAATTAAAGTCTTAAGGTCTCTATTAATTAGTAGATAAGATCAAACTACAGCAAAAAGTAAATTTTTGCTGTAAAATAACAGTTTTAGCAGTCTCTTTTTTCAATTTTCAGTCTTTCTTTCTCTATCTCTCTCTTCTCTTGTCTCAATCTGTCTCCATCTTTCCATCTTCACTATTCTCTTCTTCTTTTTTCTCTCTCTTCCTAAGTCAATTTGACTACTTCTTTCACTGCATCCCCCTCTCTTGGCCAATTCTCCTGTCTATCTCACTCACTCGATGCTATTAAAGTATTCTTGCCTACCCGTGTTCCATTTTTCTCTGTCAGCTGATGGAGTCCAAGGAACTTTTCCCCTTAATTATTCCACAAAAGATCATCATCATTTTGCGATCATATTCATGTTTCTAGCCAATTAGATTCCTTTTACATTTCTTTCTCTTGTCTCATTTCATTTCCCCATTCTCACCTTAATGAGCATGTAAACTTCTCTCCAAACTACTATTCTATTATACGATGCAATCCTGCATAAACCTTTTTCCCAAACTCGCATTAATACAATAGGTTCCAATTCTTACCTTCTCTCCAGAATCTGACGGTAGGTAAAACACTAACACAGTTAGAAACGAGATTCCCATGCAGGGAATAATAAGATTAACGGTGTAGAAAAGGGTCTTCCTTCTCATTGTTATATTAAATGTTATATCTAAGTAAGGCTCTTCACAGCATGCATACGTCTTAATGGTCCTGAAATGAATAAGCAATATGACATTTTGAATGATTCAGAAACTTCATTACTTCACGGAACAATACAAAGGAAACCGAGTTAGCGACATAATTTCTGCTATGCAGCTGAAATAAAGTGGGATGAAAGCTGAAATTTTTCTTTTCTTGGGGCGGGGGTTTTTCGAGATGAATCAAGGTTGCAAAAACCAAATTTCTACAGGAAGATTGGGCACTGTCTATTAAGTTTATATCTTTAGAGCAAGACCGTACCCAGGATTATTTTTTCGGAGGGGGTTCTACTCAATTTTTTTGGAGGAGGGTTACACAAAAAAACCTCAAAAAAATCATACAAATTTTTTTATGCCCATTTTTGTTACGTTTTACGAGTCAGACAAACATTTCGAGGTGAGGGAAGGAGTTCAAACCCCCTACACCCCCCTGGATACTGCCTTGCTTTAGAGGATTCGATGCCTCTAACCGTTACTTCTCTGAATGCGCCTTAATAAATAATGCAGGAAGGCACCTATAAAGATAATTCCCCCCTCTACCCACACTAAAACTGAATATATAGCAATTTCCTCATAATTTTGGTTTTTCAATTTTTAAGACATATTACCTACATTTTGTCCTTCAGACTATTCCTCCTCCCAAAATTATATCCTTAAAATTAACTCTGGTCTATTTTCAAACTTTTCTTCCCATGATCGGACCTCTAATAATTTCAAATCCTGAGCTTGTGCTACGTTTCTGCCCCCATTACTACCCCAAAAATATCGATATAAATACAGCAGTGTAGTGATAAATCTCCATACTTTTCAAGATAGTTATAAAAACTTTCCGAAAAACAAGTTTTTAAAAGAAAAGTAAAGGTTATTTTAAACTTAAGATCAGCAGAAATAAATTCCTACAATAATTCAAACCTCAAAACGACTAAAAGCTATTATTAAAGAATTAATGAAACCCCCCAAAAAAACTACAGAAATTAAGTAAACGATTATAGCAAACAAACATAAAAACAGGTACTACTATAAGAGAATAAATCAATCTCTAAACGAGTAAAACATAAAATGGATATGCAAATCAAGCTTAAAACTAACAAAAATCACTACAACAAAGAGTTTGGTTACTGCCCCTTTCCCTAACTGTCAAAGTCTAAAGCCTACTGCTTCATTTGCGCTTTACTAATAATGAATTGTATTACAAATTTTGTCTTTATACCTATTGCAACATTGAAAATAAAAATGAAAATTACAAAGGCATAAAATCTTGAACTGCAGAGCTTTCAGTAAATACTATAATCATATATAAAATATTCAGTTTGATTTTATTTGTTCTTTCTAAGGACTGTTCAAGATACATAGTTTTCATCGCCTGGCAATTCTTTCTTTAAATACTTGGTTCTAGAAGTTTTTCGTTCTACAGCCTATGAGATTGAGGTATCTCTTTACTTGATTCAAATAGGCGGAAATGTTTTAAACATTGACTTTTCTGCATAGGAAGTCAGGTGTTTCCTTTCAAACAGTTCGTGGTAACGAACTGTAAGTAAGGAGCGACCCGGCTCAATGGTAACCGAAACTCTAGAAAACGGTATTTTGATACAAATAAATACATCAAAAGAATCACATTTTAATGCTGATTTCAAATATATAAATTTCATCAAGTTTAATCGTACTCATCAAAAGTTAGGTGCCTGAGAAAATTTGGCTGATTTTCGAAAAAGGGGGGAAAGACCCCCTAAAAGTTATAGAACCTTAATGCAAATCACACCATCATATTCCGCGTATCAGAGAACCCTATTGTAGAGGTTTCAAGCTCCCATCTACAAAAATGTGGAATTTTGCATTTTTTGCCAGATGAAAGATCACGGGTGCGTGTTTATTTGTTTGTTTGTTTGTTTTTTGTTTTTTTTCCCAGGGGTGATCGTATCGAACCAGTTGTCCTAGAATATCGTTTAAGGGCTCATTGGAATGGAAATTGAAAGTTCTAGTGCCCTTTTTAAGTGACCAAAAAAAATGGAGGGCAACTAGGCCCCCTCCCCCGCTCATTTTTTTCCCAAAGTCACCTGATCAAAATTTTGAGATAGCCATTTCGTTCAGCATGTTCGAAAATACTATAAGTATTTCTTTTAGGATGACTCAATCCCCCAAAGTTCCCGGGGGGAGGGCTGAAAGTTATGGACTTTACCTCATGTTAACATATAGTATTGGTTATTTGGAAGTATACAGGCGTTTTAAGGGGAGATTTTTCCTGGTCGTGGGGGGGGGGGTCGGGGGTTATGGGGTAGGATCTTTCCATGAAGGAAGTTTTCATGGGGGAAGGGATATTGCTATGAAGGGGACGCCGGACTTCCCAGCATTATTTAAAAAAAGATCATAAATTTAATATAAAAAAACAAGTATTTCAACTACAACAGCAGCAACGTCGAAACTTTAAACGAACAGAAAATATTACATATATAATTGGGTTCACCCCGTAGTCAATGCCTCGCTCTTTAAGCCAAAGATTTTTTAGTACTTTCATAAGAGCTATTTATTCTAATTAACGGCCTTTGTGATTAACCGGTCATTTCTAAAGAATTGGAACAAAATTTGAAGTTTCGCTTAAAGAGCAAGGTATTGACTAGTGGGCAAACCCCCTAATAAATGTATTAAAAATATATGAATATAGAAGTTCGTTACGTAAGTTAATTCGTAAGTTTCGTATATTTATTACTAATAAAAGCGTTCATAAATAAAATTAAACAAGTTTCGAGAAAGCCATTTAACTAAATAAAAGTAAATTAATATGAAAATTTTGTTTTAATTATTCATGTACGGTGAGCCAAGATCAAAACCTGCATTTATTCAAAAACGTTCAAAAAGTAAATAAAAAAAACAAGTTTTTTTAACTGAAAGTAAGGAGCGACATTAAAACTTAAAACGAACAGAAATTATTCTGTATATGAAAGAGACTGTCCCCTCCGCAACGCCTCGCTCTTTACGCTAAAGTTTGACTCTGTCTTACAACTTTATTTTTTAAAACAATAAAAAAATTTAGCGTAAAGAGCGAGGCGTTGAGGAGGGAACAGTCTCTTTCATATACAGAATAATTTCTGTTCGTTTTAAGTTTTAATGTCGCTCCTTACTTTCAGTTTAAAAAACTTGTTTTTTTTATTTAATACTCTAAAGATGCTGTCCTTCAATATCCACTTAGAAGAAATTGTTCCCTTCCTCCCCGGAAGCACTAAGTAGTTGCGAAATAGCGCCAATAGACAGGATCTTGCTCATTGATTCTTCGTATATTGTTTTACTTCCCTTTACATATCTATATATCGAGCCCCTTTTCCATTTTTTCAAACAGTTCATGGTAACGAACTGTATGTAAGAAGCGACCCGGCTCAATAGTAACAGAAGCTCTAAAAAACGAAATTTTGATACCAATAGAGACATCAAAAGAATCAGATTTTTATGCTGATTTCAAATATATAAGTTTTATCAAGTTTAGTCTTACCTATCAAAAGTTATGTGCCTGAGAGAATTTGCCTTTTTTCGAAAAAAGGGGAAAACAAACCCTAAAAAGTCATAGAGCCTTTATGAAAATCCCACCATTAGATTCAGCATATCAGAGAACCCTATTATAGAAGTTTCAAGCTCCTCTCTGCAAAAATTTAGAAATTCGTATTTTTTGCCTGAAGAAAGATCACAGATGAGTGTTTTTTTTTTTTTTTTTTTTTTTTTTTTTTTTTTTTTTTTTTTGATGACTTGATCCCCCACAGTTCCTGGGGGAAGGACTGCAAGTTATAAACTTTGCCCATTGTTTACCTATAGTATTGGTTGATGGGAAGTACACAGACGTTTTCATGAGGGATTTTTTTCTGGGGGGGGGGGAGTCGGAGGAGGGTTCACTCTGGAGGATCTTTTCCTGGAGGATGTTTTCTTGGGGAAGGGACATTTCTATGAAGGGGCGCTGAATTTCCCAGCATTATTTAACAAACGATCAGAGATTTAACAAAAAAACAAGTTTTTTTAAACTGAACGTAAGGATCAACATTAAAACTTAAAACGAACTGAAATTATTATGTATTTGAGGGGGTTTGCCCCCAAGTCAATAGCTCGCTCTTTACGTACGCTCTTTACGCTCGCTCTTTTTTTTAGTATTTTCAAAAGAGCTATCTATTCTATTTAACCGACCTCTGTAATTCAGGGGCTTGTGATTCGAACAAAATTCAAACTTTAGCGTAAAGAGCAAGGAATTGACTAGGGGTTAAACCCCCTTATATACGTAATAAAAACATACGAATATAGAAGTTCTTTAAGTAAATTAATTTGTAAGTTACGTCAGAACAAAATTTCGAGAAAGCCATTTATCCCCAAAAAAAGTAAAATTTATATGCAAATTTCGTTTTAGCTATTCATGTACGGTGAGTCAAAATCAAAGCTGCATTAATTCAAAAATTTTCAGAAATTAAATAAAAAAAACAAGTTTTTTTTTAACAGAAAGTAGGGAGCAACATTAAAACTTAAAATGAACAGAAATTATTCCATATATTAAAGGGGACGTCCCCTCTTCAACGTCTCGCTCTTTACGCTAAAGTTTGACTCTGTCTCAGAACTTTATTTTTTTTTAAATAAAAAACTTTAGCGTAAAGAGCGAAGCGTTGAGGGGGGGACAGCCCTTTTCATATACGGAATAATTTCTGTTCGTTTTAAGTTTTAATGTCACTCCTCACTTTCGGTTAAAAAAACTTGTCTTTTTCTATTTAATCTAGATGAAAAATAAAGTAGATCCTAGTCCTTTATACTTCGTAGTATTTAATTGATCACAACAGAAGTAGTAGTTGTAATGGTAGTATTAGTATTAGTAATTGGAGTAGCAGTAATAGTAGCATGCACATATTGCATTCTTGTAAATTGGTCAACCATCATAATTTCCTGAAAGTCCCATCTAAATAACCTCATTTATTCCTGAGATACACCCTTTAGAAAACCTGCATGGACATAGTGTGTTTTGAAATAGTTATGTTTTATCCCTCAATATTTCATGAAATTCCCCGTATACCGTTAGTCTTTGAAGTAGTAGTATAATAGTAGTAGTAGCAGTAGTAGTGGTCGTATTAGAAGTTGCAGGATTAGTAGTAGTATTGGTAGTAGTAGTAGTTATATTAGCAGTAATTGTATTAGAATCAGTAGTTACAGTAGCAGCACTAATATTAGTAGCAGTATTAGTATGCACATACTACCTTTTGGTCATTTGAAAATCACCATCATCATGCTCTGGAAGTTTCAACTTAATACTCCTGTTCCCAAGATATTGCTGCTATGCCCTATTGATAATCTGTTTGAGCATAGTGTGATTTGATTTTGTTCAATGTCCCCCTGAATATTTCATGAAATTTTCACCTTGATATCGTCAGCTTTAGTAGTAGTTGCAATAGAAGTAGTAGTTGTAGTGGGGTAGTGGCGGTAGGAGTAGAAGTAGTTGTACTATTAGCAGTAGTAGTGGCAGTAGTAGTAGCAGTAATGGTAGTATTAGTAGTAGTAGTAGAAGTAATAGTAGCAGTAGTAGTAGTAGTAGTAGTTTTAGTAGTAATTGTAGCAGTAATAGTAGTAGAATTAGCAGTAGCAGTAGTAATATTAGTAGTAGCAGTAGTAGTAGTGGTGGAGATAGTCTTAGCGTGCATATATTGTCTTTTGGTCAATTCATCATCCCCCTTATTCATTCCCTGAAAGTTTCAATTTAATACCATAAGTGTTCTTTGAGATAAACCCTTTTGAGAACCTGCATGTAAATAGTGAGTTTTTATTAAGATCAACACTCCGCTTAACGTTTCCTTAAAGCTTCACCTGAATGCTCTTATCCTATTTGGACATCAAGGGTCCGCCGAAACCCCTCTTCCGATAACAAATTCTTTATGTAAACAGTGGGCGAATCACATAATATAGAGCCCTTGCCCCGAGGCCTGTGGGGGGGGGCAACATCCCCTAAGGCATAGATATTGGGCCTTTCAACTCTGTTGAACAAAATGGCAAAATTGTGATTTGATGTCGTTGGGGAAAATATGGATAAGGGAGGGAGGCTGGTTGCCCTCCAATCCCTTTTGACTCTTAAAAATGACATTACAACTTTCAATTTCCATTTGAATGACCTCGTTCCGAAGTTTCTGTGACAATTCTGTCCATACGCAGCTCGTTGGTGCATTTTTTTTTTTTTTAATAATAATACATAAAGCCCACTGGTTGCATCAAGGGGTCTCAATACATAATTATGTTGCTAGCTTTTACTTCCTATCAAGTTTGGTTGAGATTTGAAAATCTCCTTGTATTTGATGTCCAGATAACCAGATTCTGGAAAACCCTCTCCCTGCCCCACACATCAGTCAGATCAAATATGGACTTGATTCAGTCTAAGGTACTTGTATGATATACGCCCTGCCTAATATTCTTCTAATATGTTTCTCTGACGCTCAATCCTAATGAAATATACAAAAGTAGGATAGAAATATAATACTTTAGAAAAAAATTTGGGCTATATATTTGCACATCAGGGGGGCTAGGGGTAAAGTATAACGAGTCTGCATGTCTAATGCGTTAGGTACAATTTTTCTACATATTATGTAGTGATAATTGTTTTCTAAGTTCACGCTGTCCAAATACTTTACCCCCCCCCCTCTAATGGTCAACTATATAGCCCAAATTATATATTTTCCATCTATCCTGTCAATTCTCTTTGTCTTGTCTCATGCTAAGCTGAAAGAAGCTAACGAAAAAAATAGGTTCTATAATTCGTCAATGAATAAACAACTTGAGCGGTAGGACGTATGTTATACAAGTACCCAGTCTACTTCAGAGACCAACTCCTATACTTTTGCTAATATTACTCAGAAACCGCTACCCTACAAAGCCCCCTAGGGCCACCACAGCATACACCCTAATCTATTAAAGCTTCAATTTTATTTCCTCCCATAAAGTTCCAATTTTCTATAAAAAAAAGTCTTATGACCAAATTCTAAGGCTATTAGAGGACGTCGTACTCTTTATTTGGCCGCATTAAGGCCAAAATGCATCCTAGCTTCACCGGAATCTTATATGCATATACAGTCTGAGAGATATATTTCCTTAAACCATGAAGACAAAATTTTCATCTCATATACATCGCAATATTCATCTCTTGTATCTTAGGGGAAGGGGTATATTCTAGAAGAGTTCAACAAACGTGTCCCCTAAAAAGGTTCTCTTCTGGAGCAAGGACTGTCTGTTTTCTTTTCTGTCTTTACCATAATACTAAAAAAAATAATTTTTACTTTTTTTGGAAACCCCCAACAGTGAATCACATTGTTTATGGGCTTGTTTCAATCCGAGAAAAAACCCAAGAAGAAGAAAAAATGAGGATAAATTTAATAAGTAAAAAAGCAAAAATACGATGCAAATATTTCGGCCGATAACTTATCTCAACCGTCCACAGTGCAAAAATCACCTCGTGCGCACGTTGTTTTTGTCTTCTTCTTGAGCTTTTTCTCATCTTTTCATTCTTAGCCAGTGTGGTCTTGGAAATTATTTACTTGTTTCAATCCAACTATTGACAGTTTTGAAACATTAAAAGGACTTCTTTTTACTCTGTTTTCCTGATCCCATAACCAGAATTTTTTTTATAGATCTAATCTACCTTTTACTATGACTAAGCTAGAGACAACTGAATACGATATACAAAAAAAAACCTACGAAAGCAGTGTAATAAGACTGTAACAAAGAAAGTAAGAGATATTTTAAAAATAAATCTTGGTCATGATTGAAGTGCAAAGGGGACGGAAATCTCCCCTGTAACCAGCTCTAATTTCAATCCCATAAAAAAGGAAAATGCTGACTTGAAATAAATCTGTCACTAAGGATACAACTTTTCGAAACGCAATAAATACTGCTATGACCCAGCTTTTCAGCCATTATATTATTAATTCAAATTGAAGGAATAAAAAGGAAAGAGAGAAGCAAATCAGAATATGCATCCATCTGGAAGGAAATTTGGAGAAAGAAAGACGAGTTCTTTTAATAATTGTTTTTATCGCTTGAACCAAAACTGCTTGTGACTTTTTTCCCTTATTTTTTCCCCTTATTTTTATATATTATGTATGATTAATTTGTAGTGAATAAAAAGGAAAGAGAGAAAAAAATCTAAATATATATCCATCTGGAAAGAAATTCGGAGGAAAAAAGGTGAGTTTTTTTTAATTGTTTTATTGCTTGAACCAATATTGCTTATGAGTTTTGTTTTTCTCTTAATATTTGGACGGTGAAAATTCTAAAGCTTCTAATTGCATTTTAACTTTAAAAAATATTAGAAAGGTGTTAAAGAAAAGTATCCTTAAAATCAAAAACTTATGTTATAAGATCAGATTTAAGATTCAAAATCTAAAATTTACGTCTAGAAATCCGCATTTGAATTTCGCAATAATTTCGAATCTGAATTCTTGTATTATTTTGTGAAACGATATAGATAAAACAAGATTAAAATCCGAGTCTACATTTATGATCAAGACAATGACCAATTTAAATATTGAAAAGTTGTATAATTTACTTAGAAAGGACTGAATTCATGCATCAGAGCTGACTCTAGTATTTATTCCAGCTAGACCAAGCTATGCAACAGCGATTCGCAAGCTTGAGTTGAGAAGTAAATGGGAAACTTATTGTTATCATGCAGATTTAAAGTAATTGATAGTTTGATACTGGCATTTCAAATAAAACCTAGAAACTCTGTAACAAAGAATAACTTATTTGGGATTGGATTCAATGCCACACAAGAAGTGGTCTTGTAAGACTCAACGGTCTTGTTTTGGATTAGAGTTTGAAGCAGAAAAATTAAGAAAGTAGGTTTTCTAGTTGTTTTTGATCTTGCTGAAATTATTTCCTGAAATTCAGATTGTGCTCTTTCATAAACTGTCGGTCAATTTTCGTAGCTTTTCGGTCTTTAAATAATGTTTTATTGGAAGCTTTCTGAATAGTCATTGAGGAGTATATAAAGCCCAAGCGTCGAGCGATACCCTCGTTCAATGCCACTGCCACCAGAGAAGTAATACCTAGTTAATATATCACCGCCGTCAACAGAAAAAGTCTTAAATATCAAAATATTCTTGAAAAAATATATACCTAGACAAGAACTACCTGCCTGCAGAAATTCATAGAACAAACCCATCATTCTTGGAAGCCCTGACAACCCTACTCAGAAGAATCTGGTATGCGGTTTATGTCTACCGGACTGGCGCAACGCCAATATAATTCCTACCTTTAAAAGTGAAGAAAAAAGGTAAAGGTAAAGAATACAGCATTGGACTTTACAGTCCCTACCAGCGGTGCTAATCTCCGTTTCTTGGCCCTTCAGCCAGGAAGTATAATGGGGGGTCGGGGGCCAACCATCGTTTTCTTTTGCACACCCCTCCTGTTTAACTTCCCCAGATTTCTTCAGGTACCCATCTAAAGCTGGGTCGACTCTGGCTGAGCTTACAGAGTCACGCCACTGACTCCCGTTATTGGTCAAGAAAAAAGGTAATTGTAAGAATTACCAGAGAATGTTACTGATTGACATAGTTGGAGAGATTTTATCAATAGTTGTCATAAACCGTTTCAGAAAGGAAGGAAAGCAGCGGACAAGAAAGAACCAAGCTGGATTCTTATCAGGCAGGGGATGTGCTGTTCAGATTTTCACTCTGCAACTCCCCCTCCACCACCACTGCATTCACGGACAAGACACCATTGCAATCGTTCTCGACATCATCATTGCATTTGACTCTATACTCCAGTCTATCCTCTGGCAGATATTGCTTGAAAATGATGTCCCAGCTAGGTTGGTCAACCTGTTCAAAGCATATTATGAATATATGAAGAGTAGAATCTATGTATATAGCAAACTGACAGAATTCTTTGAAATAAAGTACGATGTTTGCCAGGGTCTTCCAGCGTCTCCAATTCTTTTGAATTTCATAGAAGGTTGAATTATGAAGAAAGCACTGAACGAAAAAGATGGCGTGGTGTGTTTAGCCGAATAAAGCGTGGTTGAACTCCAATATGCTCATGGTGTTACTCTAATATCCGACTTAGCAGCAAAAATAGGAAAACAAAATAATAAAAAGAGTGATGGCTACAGCAGATATTGCAGGTTTCGCAATCAGCATCCCAAAAACTAAACACCTATCAACTGATAATAATACCAACTCTCTTATACATCTCAATAGAGATCTTATTGAAAGCGTCAAAGAGTTCAAATATCTAGGATCCCTTACGGATGCTAAGGGTAGAACATTGAACGAGGTCCAAGGTAAGATCAACAAAACCTGGTGAGCCTTCAGGCAACTGCGTAGACCCCTGTGGTTGAAACAAGAAATTGAAACCAAAACAAGACTCAGAACATACTCGGCATAAGTGCACTACTTACTCCTACATTGTTGTGAGACCTGGCCACTAAACCCAAAAGAAGAACGAGAACTGTATGTTCTAGACCGAAAATGTCTAAGAGCAATTTGCAACATCTGATGGTCGCAACGAAACAGCAACTACCAGTTTATGAAGATGTGTGGACAAAAGCTTATAATGTC
This sequence comes from Artemia sp. Qi Xiang Cuo, assembly GCF_049724085.1. Lineage (NCBI taxonomy): Eukaryota > Metazoa > Arthropoda > Branchiopoda > Anostraca > Artemiidae > Artemia > Artemia sp. Qi Xiang Cuo. The sequence goes on along the minus strand of NC_142802.1, from coordinate 74,688,099 downwards.
CTGCATGGTCAAGAAAACATGCCTCAAGTGGCTTGGCCATGCAATGTGCCACCCAGAGAGGAATTTAACACACTAGATCCTTACTGTAGTGCTTCCCTTCTTTTGGAAGAAAAAGCGAGAAGCCGGATCAAATCATGGCAGAACGTTGTAAAGAAGGATGTTGAATCACTAGGTGGCTTTTGGAAATATGGCTACAAGTGGGACAAGTCACGGCTTCAACTCATTCGACCGCTGTTAGAGGACTGATTACTTTGGAAGCACCTATTCCAGCAGCATCTTGGTGCAAAGTTGAGCTGAAAAGCCTGTGCCTCGTCTTAAGTAAAAAGTAAACAAAGTAGTACATTCGCAAATGTCACAGTAAACATGCTGAAAGTAATTACATGCTGTTAATCTACAAAGAGGAACAAATTGAAAATATTTTAGGACACAATTTTTATTGTGGTAATACAGTTTTGTAATATCAAAACTGGATTATGCTCGTTTTCTTCATTTTACTGATCTTGATAAGCCTGGTTTAAAATAGTTGACATCTCCAAAAAAAAGATGAGAATTTGTGGGTTCAATTTTGAATTTGGGTCAAAATGGACTATGTAATAATTGGGGGCATAATTTTTTTAAATTTTTAGTAGACAAAAGCTAGTAGAAAGACCTTTCTATGCCTGTTAAGGAAAACGTCCAGATTAACAATTAAGAGAAGACGTGAAATCAACCATCCTCACTATCATCATTATGTTAAAAATACTATTGGACATTTCCCTGAAGTTTAGAGTAAAATATTCTTCTTTTTAATACAAAGCTATCGAAAAATTGATCATTCTACTATGTTAAAATAAAAAAAAAGAGTCAATAACTTTTCAAATTTTAATTAAGATATATTTATTGGCAAATTCTTCATTCTGCAAGCCATTATTAATTGGGAACATCTGCGTCTACCACTAGTGCTAATAACTCATGGTACAATCAAGCCACCCGACCTCAACACAGCTGTATATTTTCTTCCTTCACCACGCTCTATACAGAACTTGTCCGATTACTCTTCCCCACAAAGCTCCATTTCCATTTAAATTATATCTTGTCGCCTCTACTCATTTCATTTGAGGGCGTCTACGACTCAATAATTGGTTTAAAATGTATGCAAAGCTTAAACGTTACATTCGTCTTTCTCTGATGACATTTTTCCAATCAAATTATACTTAAATAGGTAATTTGTTGACTTCGTCTATGTTGCTGCTGCTGCTGAATCGAATGAGGCCATAGATCATCGAGTTAGTCTAATCTTAAAAAATAAAGCTAACCTGACAGCTGGTACATCTAGAATATCCCACTCCACAGACATGTAAAATTCTGAAAGGTCAACTCCGACATTGACAACGCGAGATCTTTCTTTGTCTTCATCAACATGTCTCAAATCGACCTTAAAATATATGTAAAATAAAAACAACAAAATTAAATATAGCCGACTTTAGGTCTCTTTAAAGTGATCTCCTAATTTGTGCGTATTTTTAAAGTTTGTGCCGCAAATTCACCAACTCGTTCTCAAAATATACCATCAATACGTATTATATCTTCGTTTCAAATACAGATTAGAATAAAAAATTAAAAGAAATGGAAGAATTCGAAAAAAAAATTTTCTTAAGCACCTTATAGTCAATTGCTATATTTTCAACACTTTCTTCCAAAACCCTGTCACAAAAAAATACTGAATAGTTCAAAATCACATCTAAAAAACAGCATCTAAATTCAAAACACTGTAAAACTAAAAGCAAAGCCTTAGAAGATTGCTTCTTAGCATTGTCACAAAAAATTAAATATCAACCCCAGTCTTAGTCCATGATAAAGATAACAATAGAATCTCCCATGGTTATTAATGTATCAAAAAACACATTTTTTCAAACGGAACAAAACACTGAAAGTGAAACTTAAAACAAATTTGCTTTTCCTTTTCATCCTATATAATTTATTTCTAAGAAACCAGTACAAATGAGACAGCTATAGATATTCCATTATATTTGTAGGAATATGTATAACTAGGATTTTACTAAAAACTCAAAACCCACCCATAAGTAAACTAGAATGATGTTTTAAAAGCTCATAAGTATTTACACAGCCTTCGAAAATACCAGGCTAATACTCTGGGCTCTTTAAATTCTTGATATTGGTCCATTGAGCTTTGATGTCGATGAATTTTAGCACAAACTTTAAATTGCCTTAAATTTTCGAGAAAAAATGAGGAGATATTATTTTTGTAAATGGTAAGCCATTAAACCGCATGAAAAATGCAAGACTGATTTTCAAGGCAACTCATTGGTTTCACCAGCCGTAACAACAATAGCTAATAATATAAATTTCAAAATTTATAAACATACTTTAGCATAACTTTAAATAAAGAGCTAACACACCATGACATAAACTCTGAAAATGCATTTATCTCTATCTATACAAAATATGATTTCAAGCTGTGATGTGAATTCTGAAGCTATATAGCGTGTATAGTCGTAACATTTGCTGTTGAATTAGCCCTTAAAACTCTCTCTTTGATCTTCAAATCTCTATTATCCTATTTGAAAAAGAAGACATCATTGCTATCAATGCAAAGAATAAAGATATTTTTTTTACAAGAGTGAGATGGAGCTGGTCAAGTTTAATCATATTTGTAATTTCATCTGCTGTCCTTTCTGTTTCGGTTTAGCCTCACTTCATGTTTAAGATATTTCAGGATCTTTTTGAAATCCTGGAAAATTTGTTTTAACAATTCAAAATGATCGTTCTCTTGAGTCCTTGTAATAGTAACTATTTTGAATTAGCCTGCTGGATATTTTCCATAGATATATAGTTTTTATATACGTTCTTGGAATTTTGGTTAGGATGTGCCGAAGTTTGTTTTAAATGGGTTACAAGAAAATCCAAAGATAGGGGACTGTAATCAGTTAGATAAGGGCATTAAGCGATTGTAATTTTAGTAAAGTATTTTCCTTTTCCTAGCCATCTCCACTTTCGAGATAGCCATAAAAAGTGTAATTTTCAGAGTCATTTGGCTCAACAATCCTTAAGATCTTCAAGAAACTGTTAGTACTGGCAAAAATTAAAAGAGAGAACAAAGGGAGAAATAAGTGCCACCCGTGCAAATATGTGACCTTTGTTGTTTTCCAAGATTAGGGACAGTAAACTTCAGTTAAGAATTTCCAACCATGATGATTTCTATCATGTATTTTTATTTCAATTTGAAGCCACGTTTCTAAGGTATTTGGCTCTATTTTCAAAATAATGAAAAATTTATTATCATAAATACAAATTATTATTTTGTTTAATTATGTCAACAAAGTCCGTTTCGACTTTTGGTTATCGCTCTTTACTAGGCCACAGCTATTACTGCAACCTTGAACCAA